>NW_011342396.1:802699-841065 GCF_000735185.1 Notothenia coriiceps | reverse complement strand
GGAGTCCATATTGAACCTCCTCAGCCTGCGGAGGAAGAAGAGCTTTTTTGGTGATGTTGGTGGTGTGAAGAGTCCATGTCAGGTCCTAAGTGATGTGGACACCGAGGAACCTGAGGCTGCTGATTCTCTCCACCGTAGTCCCATTGATGGCGATGGGGGCGTGTCCCTCTCTCTGCTGCTTCCTGTAATCCACTATAAGCTCCTTGGTTTTCCTGACGTTGAGATGGAGGTTGTTATCCTGGCACTAAGATGTCAGGTTTTCGACCTCCCTGTACGCCGTCTCGTCGCCATCGGTGATCAGGCCGATGGCGGTCGTGTCGTCAGCAAACTTCACGATGGTGTTGGAGCTGTGTGTGGCCACTTAGTCGTGTGTGAACAGGGAGGAGAGGAGAGGGCTGAGCACAGAGCCTTGAGTCTCTATCAGGAGTCAGGACAATTCAACATAATTTTGTGTTGCTTTTAGACATCTAGGATTATTGTTGAATATACAAACTGGTATTTAATTATTGCACACAAAGTTCTATCTGCAGTAGAAGTGAATGATTGCCAGTCTCCTTAGTTTGTTAATCTTCTCTTTCAGTCATACCAACAGGAGTTGTTTCCACTAGGCCACAGCTGTGCTGTTTGTGGAAAAATCAAATGCAAAAGACACAGGTGAGAAACTTGCTCATATTCACGTGCTGTGGTTGCAGTGTGTTGTATTATGACCCTATCATTTGTGTCATCAATAGTTTAGACAATAAAATAAACTCATGACAGCAGACCCAAGAGGGAACTCCATAGACCTGGATATTCAATGTGAATATGTATATTACTATGCTACTGCATATCCTGGTTTTACATGTGCTAGTAAAATACAGTGAAAATCAAAAAGTTATTTGATTAGTAGCAAACATTAGGGTAAACAGGACACTCTCTATAATTATGCCTTAATCCTATTGTATTGGGTTTGTCATAATTGATTGAGTGGTCAAGTTATGGAAAATGTTGCAATGCCCTCTAGTGGTTAGAAAGGATCATTTTAGTTTTCTCTTAAATTCTGTGATATTTTTGTTGTTTCAATTTATTAATAGACCAACTTTATTACTGGAAAACTATCAACCATGGCTTGACCTGAAAGTCCCCTCTAAGGTTGATGCTTCTCTTTCAGAGGTAATATAAAGCAAACATGAATTTTAAGTAATTTCTTTAATCTATAATAGACCAAATTATCTCACAGTCCAATTCTGTTTTATTTCCAGATTCTTGAGCTAGTTCTGGAAAACTTTGTGTATCCTTGGTACAGGTAAGACACCTGTGTATCTTTAACATGCTGTAATAAAAGGTGAGGTGGTTTAATGTGTTGTATGTTGTGACAAAAGGGACTGTGTGACTTTCTTTTCAGAGACATCACAGATGATGAGGCGTTTGTTGACGAGCTGAGAGTGACTCTGCGCTTCTTTGCAGCTGTGTTGGTCCGGCGAACCCAGAAGGTGATGAATCAAGGCGGTTTGCAGTTCAAATATTGGGATGTGGATTGACTTAACATGATTTTCTTTAATACATGTTTCCCTCCCAGGTGGATGTGGCATCCCTTATCACACAAAAGCTGCTTAAAGTGTCCATGAAGCACATAGAAATAATAAGCAAAGCAAGACAGAAAGGTATTGCATCACTTACTGAGTATTGTCATTGTGTTCACAGCAAAAGAAAGGGAAGCAAAATAACAAATCCCTCTCCTTTATAGTAAAGAACGCAGAGTATCTTCAACAAGCTGCCCTGGAGGAATACGGCCCTGACCTCCACGTAGCCCTTCGCAGTCGCAGAGATGAGTTCCTCTACCTCAGGAAGCTGACTGAAATGCTCTTCCCCTACATCCTGCCACCCAAAGCTACAGACTGCAGGTAACTTAGTGCAGTGACAAGAAAGGCCATGGCTTCATATCTTTATAAAAGTGATTGCAGCGTCAGTGTTCCTAATTGTCCACCTAATGGAAATTATTTCAGCATTGACACTTTACAAAAGTAGATGAGGATCCTTCTTTACTCTCTCATTTTCTGATTTCCTGCTGCCTTATCTCTCAGATCTCTTACTCTGCTGATTAGAGAAGTTTTGGCTGGTTCTGTCTTCCTTCCTTCCATGGACTACTTGGCTGATCCTGTGAGTGTAGAAACATTAAGGGACACATAACGGATTTTCGAAATCCAAAACTGTTGTTGAAGCTCTCTGCTGCTACAGTTTTGTCAGTCTTATAATATATTTGATTTGTATTTAGTAAGCACGTTAGTCCACATTATTCTCTACGAGCATACTAAGTGGCAGATGTGTTTTCAGAACATGTTAAAAATAAATACTGGCTGCTCTCTTTCAGGACACAGTGAATCATCTACTTTTGATATTCATCGACAACTCCCCTGTGAGTATATTTTAAACTGGGCACATGCAAATCCATTAACATTCTGTGTGTTTAAACATTGATACACAGTGTGTACGTAATTCATGGGTCAATCAGATAAGAATAAGGATCTACTTTCATCCCTCTAGCCTGAGGAAGCCACAGAGCCCACATCAACGTTGGTTCCTTTTCTGCAAAAGTACTCTGATATTCGTAACAAAAAGAACTCGGTGAGTGTTTCCTCAAATAATTGAAAAGTACCACATCCCCAACAAAGCCACCAGATATTGTATGGTTCTGTAGGTCTGTTTTGATACTGTTGTAGTTCAGTGTATCGGGTCACAGCGAGCTTAAAGAACACTTCCTTTCTTAACTGTGATCCCTGTTCTCTCTTTCGATTTTGTTCTCTCTCATCAGGTATTAAAGCTGGAGTTGAAGGAAATCAGAGAACAGCAAGACCTTCTCTTCCGTTTTATGAATTTTCTGAAGCAAGAAGGCGCTGTTCATGTGCTCCAGTTCTGCCTTGCAGTCGGTAAGTGGTTCCCAATCCTTTCAGGTGGTTTCCAATGTTACATTTGCTGCTTTTACATGCAAGGAGTTACCTAGCTATGGGCAAGTCAAGCCAACAACACACAAAAAAAGTTTAAATTCTAAATGCCCTTCAAAGTAAATTATACAACTTAAGTATTCTGCTTCTCCTTTTTGGTTTATTCATTTATAATTTGACTGTATAGCAGAGACATGTAATAGAAGCAGGCCTACTGTAGCCTTCCTCTCATCGCTCTCACACAGTCAGTCTCAAAGCATCAGAACCTCACTTGAACTGACTTTCCAATCTAGACCCTCATGAATACCAAAGTGATGCATTCTCAAAGATCCTTACCCGGTGAAACTAAGCTGTCTGACTCTTTCAACTCCTCAGAGGAATTCAACGACAGGATACTGTGCCCAGATCTGTCTGACACAGAGAAGACGATGCTTCACGAGGAGGTGAAGAAGATCTATGAGACGTACTGTTTGGACGAGAGTGTTGACAAGATCCGCTTCGACCCCTTCATAGTGGAAGAAATACGCAACAGTATAACCATTTCTAAATGAGCATTTTCTCAAAAAAGGGCTTATAATGACCTACTTGGACAAGTGTGTATTCATTAACATATATATTTTTGAACTTTCTAGTTGCAGAGGGTCCGTTTGCAGAGGTGGTGAAACTGCAGACCATGAGGTGTTTGTTTGAAGCCTATGAGCACGTCCTGTCCCTCCTGGAGAATGTTTTCACCCCCATGTTCTGTCACAGTGATGAGGTTAGTGTCTACACCACAGACTAAATCACTCAACTCACTGACAACTTGACAACAAATGCCTGAGGCTTAATCCAATTAATGAATCCCCTCTTTCATAACTGTATTGCATCAATCCATCAAACTCTGATTTCTTAAAGGTCCCATCATATGCTTTTCTGCTTATTTTCTCTGTTATGTAACTTTTTCTGCATGTAAACGGTCTGCAAAGTCACAAACCTTAAAGTACACCCTGTAGCGAGTAAAACTCTTAACACAGAAAAGACGTGTCTATGCTGTCCCAGAACGCCTCGTTGGAGATTTTTCTTTTTCCATTCTTTTCTTTCGGGAAAGGTTGACGTCACTCTTGACCAAATGCACCTGTTGTGGCGATCCAGCACTCACACAACAGGAAAGAATGAAACGGAGAGGAATCAATAAAACACAAACACAGATATAGCTGATCAGTAATTATTATTTAGTTGTTGCAACAAACAAACAATAATGGGAAGTACATCACCTGCTGCCAAAGCAACCAATCGCGGAAATGCCCCCCGACAGTAGCAACAATCATACAGCATATATAGCCACTGTAATGAACACACACACATTTTCCCTAAACATATTTAACGCACACACATTTGATCATGCAGCCTACCACACAAATGTCACATGTTTATCTCTCTGAAAGCTATACTTGTATACGTTTAAACGTCATCGTCTCATGACTTCCTTAGGATTAGTTAACTAACAAAGGTTAACTGTTTTTATAACCTGAGGCCTTCTCTGAACTTCCTCTACCCTCGGTGTCAGCTCACTTAAAATCAATACATCTATTGATAATTCAGAACGACCATTGTCTCTCTAACTGTGTGTGACCCAACTCAGTAACACACATCATATAGCTTAGCATGTGATCTCTAATAAATATCAGAAATACGCTGTATTAAACATTCTGCTATAACAAATGGACCAATCCGCGGAGCTCCGCACTCACTCACACTCACTCACACTCACTCACACTCACTCAGCCTTATCTTTTCTCAGCGAGCTCCGCGGTGTCTCGCTGTCTCACAGACCCCACGCAGCAACCAGGAAACTACACCAGTAATCCAGCTCACAACGTCTGCTCCTCGCGCCTCAAAGGGCGGAGCAGCGAGCCCCGCAACGTCCTGCCAACACGGCACCCAGACCCCACGCAGCATTCTCCTCTGTTTGTCATTTTCTGGTTGCTAACAAACGCCATTGTAACACATGAACACTAATGTTCCGCTGTAACGGTGGTTGACTAATCAGAGCACAGTGGGCTCATAGGGAGGGGAGGGTGGCAGGAGCTCCAACAAGGCGTGTAGGACAGAGAGTGAATACACATACTACACAGAGATGCTGTATGAGAAACCAATGTGAGTTTGGAACATTGAACAATGTAAATCTATTCTAGTAGAATTATGATCAGTAGAAATGGCAATGACATGGGACCTTTAATACAGTTCTTTCAAAATATATTTGTTTTACGGTCAGTTTTAACATCTACCATTTGAATGTTGTTTTATCCGAGTAAACAAAACCGCATCTGTCCAATGCTAGAATTACAGTTGATGTGGTGTTCACTGAATGTGTTGCACTATCCTCTTTCGATCTCTCAGCCACCAACCACTGTCGGCCGCGTCATCAATTCAAAACGCGCAAACTGGCCTATGAGCCGACTCTGGCATTGAGCCAAAATGCCAAGCCGAATTTCACCCCTCAGAGGCTGTTTCATTGAATACAGCTTGGTGGACAAATGCTCAGCCATTGTCCACAGCAGGCCACTGCCCTGCATGAATAGTGTGTGTACAAAATAATGATAGTATTTCAAATGTTGTTGCCACACTTGTTACTGCTTCAAAATAGATTTATTATGTGTTGTTTCCATGTAGCTTATATATTGTGTGTCTCCATGTCATTCTCCAGTACTTCCGCCAGCTCCTGAGAGGGGCCGAGTCCCCTGCAAGGAACTCCAGGATGAGCAGGTAGGCATCCCTTTACGTGTTTTTGTGTAACAATAAAAGCCTCACCCTAGCAGTATATTGATGCATTAGTTAGGTTTTCTTACAGAACTTTTGACAATCCTGTTGAATCACAGAGTGTCTAGCTTGTACTTTTTTTAAGACAGAAAATGGATTTATGTGTCTGTTACCACATGCAACCCACGTTCCTTTAATCTGTCTGAATTTCATGAATAATGTATAAAACATTGTTTAATCTTTACAGCTCTCAGTATGCCAATAGCAAATGCAGTGTGAAGGCAGAACATAGTATGTGTTTGTTGTCTTATATTTAATTATACATTATACATTTAGACTTAATGCAACCTAAAAGAAGCTCTTAACATCATAAAAAAATAGTTATTTCGTTACGAGACCTGAGCCCAGGGATCAACTGTCATGTTTTATCACGGGGTGCGGTGTGTATGTGGCCCCGGAGCCCTGCCACTAACTCCTTGTGCATATTGTTCCAGAAATAGCCTCAGTTTGGATGACATTCGGTGAGTATAAGGCATCAGTGTGCTGATCAGAACAGTGGCTGGCTGAGCAGTGCTGCTGCACGCAAGACACAAAGACATATCATTCTTGCCTGACTGGTCTATAGAGAAACATGTGCTGCCTTTTTAACAAATTCCCTGTTCCCTGGGTCCGCTGCAACCAGGGCTTCAGTTCAATGAGCCCTAGTCCATAATATGACAAGGATATATCATGGTATTGCTAGTGTAAACTCACCAATAACTATGTGTTTTATTTGTTGCCTGTGCTGAAAACGCTAATAAGAGAAGATGGAGAGAAGTAAACATAATCAGTTAATCTTGTTAGTCATAGCATGACTCCTCATTAATCATGGGGTATTCAAGCTAATCAAGAGTGATGGTGCTGAAAACATGCAATTAAAAAACCTTAGTTTTAGAACATTAAGGCTTTATTCTAAATTATTTTTGAATTTAGGTTTGCTCACATCTCAAATGACAGCGTTGAAATTGAGGAATGGTTGATTTCATATTTCAATTCCTTCACAAAAGCATTCTTGTTACGAAGGCAGTTTTCAAAGCAGCATAAACAGATAGATAGTAGAAAATGGCTCTCACTGCCACTAGATTTGTAAACGCTGAGCAACTATACGTCCCAATACCCTTCATGTCTGCAACTCAGATAACACCCTCCCCGTCTTTCCGCCTGTTGCTCCATACATGTATTGCCACCACCGTGCTGTGACTGTGTATCCACTCTGATTCTATGATTCATACTGCCTGCTCCGGTATGATCCGCGGCCCTCTCCCTCCTCTTGCCCGCGGGGATGTGACCCTGTTCTGCTTATAGTTCCTGGGACTGGAGCCCTGAGTCTCCGTCCTCACTGTTCACCGCATCCGGCAGCTCTTCACCTGCATCTTTTAACTCCCTCCATGCCCAGTCCACGTTCACAACTTTCCCATACGGCTCGCTATCCCACCGCCACTCATCACCCAAGTAAGTCAGGGTCCATCTTTGTGTCACAGTGTGATGTCATGCTGTCCAATTTTCCCGCATGGTGGGACTGATGCATGGAATCCTATTTTTATTTGTCATGCGTCCTCCCTCCGACTTTAATGTGTTGTTCAGGCTGAAGACTTGTCTGTTGTTTTGCAGTGACTTTTCAATGTCCAACTTCTTGTATACTGGGTACATCACCATGTGTATATTGTGATTTCTAGTTCTCTTACTGTTACCGAAACTTACACAGAGCACCTTTTGATGTTGTGTGCCTTGACTGTTAACTGATCATACGTATCATTTTTTGTTGATTTGTAAAAGCAAACATCTTATCATGAAATCACTGCTTATGTATTGTGTTTTTTTATGCTTTCGCAGCACTCACTTTAACATCAAACCAGAAATTTCATTGTGAGATGGCTGTGAAGTGATATTTTGGCTTTGGCTCCCTTCGCGTCTTTCTCCCCATTGTTCAGTGATGTTTCAGATCGCCTTGCCTTCCCTCCTGTCCTCTACAGCTCCCTCCCTGTCACTCCTCTCTCAAGCTGCATGTGCTGTGCTAAAGCCATGCACATCTCCTACAATACTCATTGTTTAATAACCATCATGTTTGGCCTGCAGGAACACGTCAAAGAGGGGCGAGTCCTTTGGGATTAGCCGCATTGGGAGTAAGATCAAAGGAGTGTTCAAGAGCACGACCATGGAGGGCGCAATGCTGCCATCCTACGGGCTAGTGGAGGGAGAGGACGATATGGTGAGGCTGATCTAAAACGTTTTACTCATTTTCAGATTATTCAAACATTATTTGTTAGTTTCAACTTCAACCTGACTATACATTTCTTTAGTGTCTGGATTTAAACACAAATCAAATTGTCCTGTGTGCTTCTCGTTCTTACAGGTGTCTCTGATTCATTTCAACTTTAAAACAATGCTTAGAAATAACAAAAAGTGATTACAAGAGAGTGATTTTAAAAGTAAAATTCAAACTAAAGCACTGGTCTACACCATCATTGCAGTTACCACTTGGTGGTGTCGGTGAGTTAAAGAATCGTAAGCCATCCTGTTCAGCGGATCTGCCTCCCATCTGTTATTTCCAGGCTTTCCCTTTTTTGATGATATCAGAGGTTTTAGCATGTATTCCCAGAAAGTGTCTGTGCTTTTCTCCAGTGGAACTTTATTGTTCCAAGCATTACCTCATTACCTTTGGCCAAGTTAAATAGCACATCATCTGCAAATAATCAAAAACACACAGTGTATCCACAGTTTTTGTCCAGAGCTCCACTGAAGCTTTTTTTAATATGTTGATTCAAATTAACACGAATTATGGTTTCAAAATTACTTCAAATAACATTTTTTATTATGCTTTAGCAATGCTTGTCTGCAAAATGTGAGTTTTGCCATCACAGTCCTGACCTAATAACTTCTTTCAATTTCCTGTAAAGTGTATAAGGCCCAACTGCTTTAACGATGTGTATGGGAAAATCAACCATATGTACAAATATAATGACCTTTCATTCAAAACAGGGTGAGTTGCTGAATGTCTGGAAATGTTTTATTAATTGCCCTTCCTGTATCTGTTGTAAAGGATTTTGCTATGTTTACATTTCTATTTTTTGTGGCTGAGTCTATAAGGACCTTGATTTCTTTAAGACTTACTTCCTTTTAAAGTAAAAATAATAGGTGTACACACTGTATGTCAAATGAGTTAAAAAGGTGCGTCTGATAAACATTCTTGGTTTGTTATTGTACTGCTTAATAATAGCAGACATATTCCTTATGAAGTTGCTTACTGTATATGTGACCTTAACCTCTCCGACTTCCTTCCATTCAAGGTGGAGGAAGCCATGATGGTATTGGAGGATGACTCGCCCATGGAGGCAGCCTCCACCCCCAGCACCCCCCGAAACCTTTCTGCTTGGAACATCACCATCCCATACATTGATTTCTATGACGACGATGTGAAGAGGGAGAGGATTCCGGTGTTCTGCATCGATGTAGAGCGCAATGACCGGAAGGCAGGTGAGACTCAGCAGACCGTCCTTCTGGCTCACTTCCTCTCATGAGGGAGGGGTCATTCTGCTCTATGACGCTTCAAAATGTGGTGTCCTTATCTGTTAGATAAAGTGTTGCACCCCCCATCCACCACCCCTGAAATATTTATTTTTTAAATCATCAAAAGTCCAGTTTGGGTAAATAGGTCTTGGTACATGTTTTTATTAGAATTTGAGGAGCGCTCACTTTTTTTGGTTCAGATGCAATAAATAAACAACACGCTTATTCAGGAGCTTTAGAAGTGCTGGTTGTTTTTGTTTACGTGGGACAGAGCCAGGCTAGCTGGGTAGTTTCCCTCTCTTTCCACTTATTATTCTGAACTAGGCTAGCTAGCTGCTGGCTTCATGTTAACTTTACCAACATGAGTAGTATCAATCTCCTCATCTATCTCTCAGCAAGAAAAATAAGTGCCTGTGACAGATAACAGCACCACATTGCCAACAACTCGAGACTGCATATCATTAATTGGGGCTACATACAGTTACTGTTGCTCAAACTAGTTTGCAAAAAGATGAAATAAGAGTAAAAGCTGAGTGACTGCTGCAGATGGTTACAATGACCTCTCACTGTTTGTGGAACTTCTTAATCTTACTGTTTCCCTGTTTGTATTTGTCTGCAGTGGGACATGAGACTGAGAACTGGTCTGTGTACAGAAGATATTTGGAGTTCTATGTTCTTGAATCAAAGCTTACTGAGTTTCATGGTAAGGTTTCTTTTTTTTCATTTATGGTCATATGGAAGACATTTCCCACCAAAATGATCTCACACATTCCAGAAGTTTCACAGAACATTACTTCCAAGTGAACCTTAATCTTAGATGTCATGTAGATTTAATGGCCTGCATAATTCATGTGTTCAGTTAGTTATTTTGTGGTCAAAGTAAAAGGAAGCTTGTTCGTTTAGATATTTTATTTATTTTATTCTTTTGTAGGCTCATTTCCAGATGCGCAGTTGCCTTCGAAGAGGATCATCGGTCCCAAGAATTATGAGTTCCTCACATCAAAGCGGGAGGAGTTTCAGGAGTACCTTCAGGTAGATGTCTGGGAACAAAGGATACAGAAACGTAGGATGAAAATTATTCAAACACACAGCTATGACTGCCACCTTTGTGCAATGAAAGCGGCTCATATAGTTGTCAAATAAATGCATCAGTCCCATTTGAAAATGTTCCAATTTCAAGCTAAAGACTGATCTATTCAAATGTAAAACAAGTCTTCTGTTAGTAGAATTTGATGGCTACAAACCAGATGTTAATGTTCTCTAATCTCCATGAAAAAAGAAGCACCCTTACCTTCATATTTTGATCAGAGTAACAGTTTGCTATTACGGCATTTGGTGACAGAAATGAAACAGTAATAGTGAAGGTTATATGTGGATTAACTTTTGTATGTCAGGCCCAGATCTCTCTCACACATACACACACACACACACACACGCTCACACACGCTCACATACGCTCACACACGCACACACACGCACACAATACTCACAACCACAAACACACACACAGTGCTCCAGGCAAATATTTTGACTCACTCTACGCATCTGGCTGTAGCAGGCAGCACTTATGTGACCAGACATCAAGATTAAATATAAACATTTTCCATTTTGAAGCATTTGTTCCAGGAACACACCACTTTCACTTAAAATAACGTTTAAAAGTGATTACCACATTCTGAAGAACAAAGGGAGCCGTATTGCAGGACCGTGGTCGGGTCCCATTTAGCTGCCACAAGGACAGCTGTTGTTTTTCCAAATTCTCACAAGGAGGAAAACAATTTATAATGATGTGTTGTTCTTTGCAGAAACTTCTGCAGCACCCAGAGCTAAGCAACAGTCAGCTCCTCGCCGACTTCCTGTCCCCTCATAGTATGGAGTCTCAGTTCCTGGACAAGATGTTACCTGACGTGAACCTCGGTACTGTATGCCTGTGACAAACACTACGGAGATGGATTATGTTTGACCAGCAGAACATTTCAAACACACTGTGAAATTGTTTGAACATCCTGACCTTGGGTTGCAGTGAAAATGTATTTGTGTTTCAACAATGGCAACATGCGACAGAAGCATACATCACTGAGACAAAGTGTCTATGTTTCACAGGAAAAATCATTAAGTCGGTTCCCAGCAAACTGATAAAAGAGGTGAGAAATGCATTCTGTGTGTGTGTGTGTGTGTGTGTGTGTGTGTGTGTGTGTGTGTGTGTGTGTGTGTGTGTGTGTGTGTGTGTGTGTGTGTGTGTGTGGGTCTGGTTTATCTCATCTTACTGCAGTACAAATGTTTCCCGTCACTTGCGTCTCAAACTATTTGGTAAAACAAATACACATTAGAGAAGTCATACTGTCATTGAAACTCATACACATTGTTTTATTTATTTTTCAGAAAGGGCAGCATCTGGAACCTTTCATCCAATCCTTCTTCAACTCCTGTGAATCTCCCAAACCCAAACCCAGCCGCCCCGAGCTCACTATCCTGAGCCCCACGTCAGAAAATGATAAAAAGGTTGGCGATTAAAGTTTTGTAACATTCAGAGTTCATGCTCTCTCTTTCTCTTTCTCTTTCCACCAGCCAGGAAACATCTTATCTGCAAACCTTTGATTACAGCAGAGTCAGACGCCTTAATTACATTTAATAGTTGTTTACACTGAAGCTCACCCATTACCACTTACTGCTCCATAAAAACTCCCACAATCTCATGGAGGTTTATACTTTAGAGATAGTTTTCAAGTGATGGTTTAAACTTGTCACTGTACATCACTGTATGAACTTTCCTTTTGTTTTCATTGTCATTTCATGATAATGCCAGTTTTCAGTTGTTTTAAATGCGATCCATTTCTCCTGCTGTCTTTAGATAAACACACTTCACAGCCAGTAGTTGTTGTAGTTTCAGACATATGGACACTTTGGCTATCTTTACTAAACATGGTTTTCTATCGTTATAACAGTGTGTGGGGCCAATACATGTCTGTGTTTAGAATATGTCATGTATCTGACATGTAGTCAACAAGGCTAGAAGCGTTTAACATGAACACTGACCAGAACTAAAGCTATAAAACAAATGTTTCATTGTCTCAACATGCAGATATAAACACAGTAAACCTCCTGTCATCAATATTTTTCACTGTTCACATTTTGTTTTAGTTATCTTAAACCCTATTTGATTGCCATATTAAGCTCAGCAGAGTTGTCAGTCCCAAAGATTAGGGAAGGTTATTGAAACAGCAGGATCGTGGTCATATGGATTTAAAAAGGCTTCAGTCTGATGTACATTTCTCTCTCCTAGCTCTTCAACGACGTCTTCAAAAACAACGCCAACCGATCAGAGATGACTGAGAAGCGACACAATCAGAACTACTTCATGGAAATTATCACTGTTGAAGGGCTGTATGACTACTTAATGTTTTTAGGTAAGTGAGCTCTCCTGGAGTTTGTTTATTGGAATAAGTTCATGACATTTTATTATTTACCACTGATTGAAGTTGTGTACTTGGAGTTCAGTTTTTTTATGCTGAAGCACAGGAGATAGTGATAGGAGCTCTAATACATCCCCTTATCTTCCTGTACACATGTTGGCAAGATAAGAAATTAAGAACGATAATGAAAAAGCATGTTTTAAAACAACTATACGAAAAAACATGCATTAAGTAAATCCAAATACCTTAGCATTTCTATATAAAATGTTATTATTTCATTGCATTTTATAGCTAACTGCAAGTTAAAGTAACCAATTATCTTTGTGGGACATTTGAATTGTGATTAAGAATACATGCAGTATCTATTGATGGTAATAACTCTTAAGTATAAAAGCACCGCTCAGGAGTCACAGAATTCTTTATCGTTACACAAGAAATAAAAAAGTGAATAAAAAGGCATTGCTGCAGGATTGTACTATAATGAAGCAGGGGGTGATCTCTCTCATTATTCACCACCATGACACATTCACCCCTGGACCCCCGAGGTAAAGCCCATTACTCACTCCTTTATTCTTTATCTCTCTCTTCTTCTTCATGGCTTTCAGGCCGAGTCGTCTTCCGTATCCCCGACTGGCTGCACCACCTGCTGATGGCCGGCAGGATGCTGGTGAAGAACACGCTGGAAGCCTACACAGACTACTACCTTCAGTGCAAACTGAACCAGGTGGTCCAGGAGCACCGGCTGGTCTCACTCATCACCTTGCTTAGGGGTAAGAACACGTGTGAATTATCTAAGATTGTTGAACTATCCCATTAAACTTGCTAATGGAAGAGATTGAATGATTTACATAATATTTGCCCTTCTAGACACAGTTTTCTGTGAGAGCAGTCAGCCCCGCTCGGCGCCGGACAAGCAGAAGAGGGCGAAGAAGACATTCGAGGAGATGATAACCTATATTCCAGGTATTTATTATACTATATTAGACCAACCTACTGCTCAAATGTGCAGATGTGAAAGCAACTGTATTAAAAAGATATTCATAAGCCGCTTGTATTTAGATTTTCTGGGCAAGTGTATCGGAGAAGACGCCAAGTTTGAAGGTGTACGTCTCCTCTTCGATGGACTGCAACAGCCAGTTCTTAACAAACAGGTAAACAAGTCCCGTCATTTTCAGGACACATACAACATGTAGAACACTCCCAATTCTCCCACTACTTGAAATAAACCCTACGCTCTTACCATGATTTTGTTTAATTTGTTTAATTGTTCTGGAGTTTAGCATTTGCATATATATATATTTTTTTCTATATGTATTTTAGGGAGTGTAAGTTAAAGAGCAACTTGCAGGTTTTTATTTTTTACTACATTTATGCTTAACCTTGCCTGAAAATTACAATTAAAAATGTTAATGCAGGATTTGATATGTTTTACAAGACATAAGGGCAGGAATTCAGAGGAAAAGGAGCCGTTTTGAGCTCTGCTACTAAAAACTGCTTTTTTTTTACGTCATACGTCAAACGCGTCATATTACGTCACATGGGGGAGTTAACTTTCTCGGACTTGTTCTCTGCCCAATCCGCGGTAGTAGTTTGTAGTTGGTTTGAGCGGTTGTGATTTAGTGAGCTGGTATTTTTTCGGTAATTTTAAATTGCATTTCACCATTTGTAATCATGGTGGGCTTGTGTTTGTGCAGGTTGCACAAACTCAAGCCTGTCAGGGCATCGAGTCCACACGTTTCCCTCACGGGAAAAGGACCGGAGCTAGCGTTCGTTCCTGGGTGCGTTGTGCATCCACCTCCCTGCAGCACATACTCCGTCTCCACAGCGTTATCAAGAAACCGTATTACATCTCTCTCCCCCCCTTCGCTGCTCTCTCTCTCTCTCTCTCCCCCCCTTCGCTGCTCTCTCTCTCCCCCCCTTCGCTGCTCTCTCTCCCCTCCGGTACACAGCACCGTAAGACGTAGTGTGTGGAGTTGCATTAGGTAACGCTGTGGTGGCTGTACTGCTCCAGCCGTCTCCTTTGTGTTTGTTTGTTTCCCCCTGTCTGTGTTGTTTTTGTGGGCGTGGTGGCTGTCACTCCTGGCTCCCGGCTCAACCTCCACTCACCTGCTGCAATCAGCTGTGCACCCTCCCCGACTACACACCTGCTTTCCATCAAGCCATTTACAACGGCATATCAACGGAGGCTCCACAACCTTTCTCCGCCAGATCGTCAAGTATCAGCCGTATCTCGCGTCTCCCCTCCGGTACACAGCACCGTAGTGTGGAGTTGCATTANTGTTTTTCGTCAAATGCTCTGGGTTTATCCCGCACAATTAGTGCCGTCGTAAATCGACTCATAATACTCCTATCGTTAAGAGGACATACTCCGAGAGGGAGAGAAAAAAAAAAGATTTCGATGCCTGGGTCTTAGTCGGTGAAAATCATTGTCCCGACTTAGCTCGCATACTCCGTCCGATCTTCCTCCTAGACAAACTCATAAACTACGTTTTGGTGAAAGTAATCTGTACAAACTATATAGACTCTGGATAAAAAAAATTATATACGGATTTTTATCATAGTCATCCGTCTGGAAATTTATTTGTGCATTTTCCTGAGTAACTAATCCTGTAACTGGATCTTGTACAATAATAAGGATTATCTATTACGCTACTTATGACCCGAAAAATTACTACTTACGAACTTGTGGCGGAATACCTAAACTTCAAGGAGTGTAAGTTAAAGAGCAACTTGCAGGTTTTTATTTTTTTACTACATTTATGCTTAACCTTGCCTGAAAATTACAATTAAAAATGTTAATGCAGGATTTGATATGTTTTACAAGACATAAGGGCAGGAATTCAGAGGAAAAGGAGCCGTTTTGAGCACTGCTACTAAAAACTGCTTTTTTTTAAACGTCATACGTCAAACGCGTCATATTACGTCACATGGGGGAGTTAACTTTCTCGGACTCGTTCTCTGCCCAATCCGCGGTAGTAGTTTGTAGTTGGTTTGAGCGGTTGTGATTTAGTGAGCTGGTATTTTTTCGGTAATTTTACATTGCATTTCACCATTTGTAATCATGGTGAGCTTGTGTTTGTGCAGGTTGCACAAACTCCAGCCTGTCAGGGCATCGAGTCCACAGTTTCCCTCACGGGAAAAGGACCGGAGCTAGCGTTCGTTCCTGGGTGCGTTGTGCATCCACCTCCCTGCAGCACATACTCCGTCCACAGCTTTATCAGGAAACCGTATTACTTCTCTCTCCCCCCCTTCGCTGCCTCTCTCTCTCCCCCCTCCGGTACACGGCACCGTAAGACGTAGTGTAGAGTTGCATTAGGTAACGCTGTGGTGGCTGTACTGCTCCAGCCGTCTCCTTTGTGTTTGTTTGTTTCCCCCTGTCTGTGTTGTTTTTGTGGGCGTGGTGGCTGTCACTCCTGGCTCCCGGCTCAACCTCCACTCACCTGCTGCAAGCAGCTGTGCACCCTCACGACTACACACCTGCTTTCCATCAAGCCATTTACAACGGCATATCAACGGAGGCTCCACAACCTTTCTACGCCAGATCGTCAAGTATCAGCCGTATCTCGCGTCTCCCCTCCGGTACACAGCACCGTAGTGTGGAGTTGCATTAGGTAACGCGAGATACGGCTGATACTTGCGCATTAGTTTCTGTTATGGATCAGTATCAACAGTCCTGCCAGTAACGTTACTATATTATCAATACTACTTTAGTTATAGCCTGATATATGATTGCTAACTTTACAATGTTGTGATGTGACTGATGTTAGCTAACATGCTAACGCCGGTCACTCACCAAGACAGCTGCTCTGTTCTCCACTGGTTCTCCACACACCAAAGCTCCATTTCTCTCCGATGGCCGTTATTTTTTCTAGTCCTTGGCTGCTCCTGGTCTCTCGGACGCCTAGCAGGCTCATAATTGTAATCATATGCATTCGAATATATATTTTCAACCTCTTCTGTGTCAAAACTAGCATTGTGACCCATGTTTATTCATACGTTAGACCGGCCGCTCTCCCCCTTGTTTCCCCCATGTTACGTCACACGCGGGAGATCACGTGCGGAGGCTTTTTTATGCGGAAGTGAAAATGTCTTACTAAAACGACGCCAGATGTCACTGTAGTGTATATTTCTGTATATTTTTGGGGAAATCTAGTGTATTCATCATTTTCCTACACATTTATTCACTGGTGTCTCTAACCTGCAAGTTGCTCTTTAAGATAACTCACATTATTGCTTTTTATCATCCTCCTTCCTTCGGCCTCTCTCAGCTGACGTATGTGCTGTTGGACATCGCCATTCAAGAGCTTTTCCCTGAGCTAAACAAGGTAAACAGAAGCTGGCTTTGGTTTCTGAATAAATATATTCTGAACATCCATCCCTTCTCTTTACGGGTTCATCCTTTGGGCTTCAGGGGGAATCTGAATGTATTTGTACAAAAAATGCATTTCTGTATCATCATTGTAACGCTCCTTATTACATTACATTAATTAACAAGCAAAACCTGTGATTGTATGATATCTCACAAATTATCAATAAAAGTAGATGCATCATATCGCAGGATAAAGTAGGCCCTCTAAATCACAGTATTTATTTAGGAGAATAAGATAATTCTTAACGTTTTTAACCTGCATTCAGCGACTGCAGTTAATCACATATAACAAACAATTAAATTGTCTGTGTACGTTTATTATACAACGGCATAGTATTACCAGGCATTGTTTTATATCTTCATTCTTAAATCAAACGTGAATCATTATTTGCCTGCATCTGTGACTATAAGTGATAAATACAAACTGTGTATATACATATAATAGAACACCTATTTAACAACTAAATATTTTCTTTAGTACTTATGCTGTTTTTGTTTCCTCAGCAGGTACAGAAGGAGGCCTCTGTGATGGCTCCATGGATGTAAAATGAACATAACAATGGACAATGAGCTCACATTCTCTCGACATTGAACTGAAACACCTGCAGAGATCTGTGTTGGTTCGTTTACATGAAACCAGCATGCAGACCCCATGTACAGTGTCTGACCGGGACACATGACGCAGCAAGAAGAGGAACACAAGGATTTCCCTGATGTATGTGTCATTAACATTGCAAAATAATATAAATAAATGATATGACAGTGTTATAAGAACACTGTGTAATTGTCTTTCACCGCTTACATTATAGTGTAAAGCACCTCTTGTTCACTGTGATATCCGCTTTACAAAATCTGCAAGACAATTGAAAAAAAGTAATATTTTCGAATATTCTTGCAAATTGTTTATTTGAAATATTTAAAAAACATAATTCAATACATAATTATATGAAAAACGATTTGAATGCTTTTTGTCAACTCAGATTACATGAATAATATACAGACTCATTAACAGCAGGAATAATACTTTAGAATCAAATTCATGACTCATTTTGATAAATACAATTAATTTTTTTAGATAAAAAGTAAAAAAAGAATACCTGAGAAGGGCGTTCTATTTCCCTTTTAAAATATATTCTAAAAGGCTTACAAAAGTACTTTATAAAGATGACTGCTGGCAACACGGGATGCAATGACGAAACCAGAAGAGCATCAGTGTTTGGAACAAAGTATTTGATCCCATCAGCTCGGGGGGTTTGGTTCTCGGCAAAGAAAAACATTCGAACAAGTGCATAGAAGGAGAGCTTCAAAAAGGTAATGTTCATGAGAAGAAGCAAATTCATGGCTTATTTACGGATCATATCTACAATATAACTACTCTAGCAATATATTTGTTCATCCAACTTGAAGATGGCCATGCTTTTGTAGCAATATTGTTATTATTATTATGAGATTAGATGAGCAGGCACAGTGCTGTTTTAAAAAATCAATCATGTGGCAGCCATAATGAATCTGAGTTTAGGATTGAAGACAGTCTTAAACTACAATAGATCAAACAATATTCACATTCAGTGCATTAATACTTCAGGCTTTGGCTTATTTCCCTCCATCTCTATTCATGGCAGATATATAGCAGCTAGACAGCTTTCCCTTTATTTGTTAACTCAATACAAAGTTGGACACTCGACTAAACTAACTTGCATGCATGTTTAAATTAACAGTATTATTAATATCCTTTACATATATTCCAAATGTATATTTAGGTTCTTCATTCTTCTTCAGCTGTGACATCTTGCACACATGCACAAAAGATGCTGTCATCCTAAACCCTTCAAATCAGTTGTTTAAATCACTGTATTCAGAAGCTACACTGAGGCTTTCTCTTCAATCTTGTTGTATTCTAGCTGTCCTTGAAAGGCAAAATCCCAGAGGAACGTACAGGCCGTTTAAGAGTTCAAAGCTATCAGCGGGTCAGAGACAGACATAAACCCAGCAGCAACAAACCCATGCTGTGTGCTGCTACGAAAGCCGAGTTCCTGAACGTGATCCGGCCTTCCACTGCAGGGTACACGCGCTTCATGTCCGAGATGTATTTGGAAAATACAGAAATGTCCATGTCACCTGCAAGAGGCAGCAAAGTTACGACTTTCTTGGTATTTGGTTGTTATTTTATGATGTGTTCCACATAAAAGTTTATATCCTTGCTGTCCCAGCTTAAAGCCTCCTGTTCTCTATTTTTACAATGCTATGAGAAACAGCTGCACAGCAATTAAATGCATCCAATTTAGATAAAACATTCCCTACCAGAGTGAGTTTAAATAAGTACACCAAGGGGGGACTTCTAAAAATGAGTGAACAGGGACTCTCCTAACACGTGATCACTGAAAGACAAATTGCACCCTGCAGTGCCTTGCTTAGGAGGACAGCTGCAGTCATTTCAAGTGAGTTAGACATTTAACTGTCCAGATGAGTGGGTAGTATGAAATGTAAATCATTTTATTAATTGTTTCTATAGCACAGAAGGAAAATCAGCTCACAAACAAGAGCTAAAGCTAACGGCTCTGTGAGGACTGTGTTGAAGCACAGTTGTGTTAGAGCTAATGCTAACACCAGCACGCTAACATTTGCTAAAAATTACTCAACACCAAATAGCCCACAGTTCAGGCTGTTCAAAAACATCATCTCAACGGTTTAGTTGCAGACATTTCTCTGTTTTTTCATTTGAATTTTGACAGGGACAAACACAGTTTGAGAAATCTGAACCAGATAACCAGCTCATTGCAGTAAAACAGTGAAAGTTCAGAGGCTTATTCTAACATCTTTTAATCAGTTCTCCATTCTTAACATGTTTCACAGGCACCTGAAAGTGGTTTGAGTTCATTTTAGATTCACTTCTGTAACTCCCCTTAACCACACATCATCAAAACACACTGATTAATGCTCAAAATCCTCCATTCAGATTACATTACCAACGTATAAACATTCTTACCTGTGTTATGTTTCAGTAACTCGTCCTTGATCATGGTAAAGCCATCGCCTCCGCCCACTATGTAAGAAGGCATCACCACAGTGTACGTCTTCTCGGGGTCGACCGGTTCATATTTGGGAACACGACACTCAGTGCAGAGCATGGACAAGGACACCACTCGCTGGTTCACTGGTTTGGAAAGGTCATACTGAACATGAATGCCTAGAAATGTCCAAGAGAAGATAAGGAAATGTTATGTATAGTTTCCGTTTTCCTCAGAGCTATCAACAACAGGATATGTTGAAACAGCTGTCTCTGTCCAAAGCTAAAGACATTTGTCCACTTGGGACTTTGCAGGCTATTCGATAAGAATAACATGAGAGTGGAATCAATCATCCAACTGTTGGCAGGGAAGCCAATAAGTCAATTATCCAAAATGTAAAATGATTCTACTAATGCTAAATATGACCTGAGGATGTAAAAGTTCAAATGATTCAAGAGGACTCCAGGGGAAACAGGTGGAGGAGCATAAAGGAACCGGAAGACAAACCTGAGACTTGAAGAAATTCTCCAGACATGCTTCCATATCTGTGAATGGAGTGCTCAAAGGCCTTCTTCACTGTGGATCCCTTTATCTTGACCAAGTCAAAGGTCCCTCCGAATGGTAAGACGGTGAGGATTTCCTCCATTGTTATGGAACCTTAAAGTTAGGGAAAAATACTGGTACATTTTAAAAGTAACTACAACTGCAGCCTTTGTAATGAAGAACTTGTGTTGAAAGAAAGTACCATTTTTGTAGTGCTCATCTATAGCTGTCCGTACGGCACCGCTATTCAGCATACAAATGCCCACATGATTCCATTGAAGCTCACTTGAATATTTTATGTTGTGATAAATCTGGCAATGCAAAATGGTAAACATGTTATACAGAAGTCAAACTCTGCCTCCTGGGAAAAGTGAATCTCCTGTTGTAATGTGCCTAAGGGGTATTTCTTTCAATCCGCTCCCAAAACCCCTGCAGGCCCTTTCAATTCCACAAATTTCCACCTAATGCTGAACATGCAGAGGCAGGATCTGAGAATGGTTACAAATACTGTCAGGTTCACATTTTGCGGAAATTAGTGACTAAGTCAAACTGCCATTCTATTTTCTCAGTGACTACTAGACTGTTTACCAAAGTGAGGAAGCCACTAAAGTCGCCCGTATTCTGTAAATGAATCAACAAATGAAGGTAATGTTTGCCTGTGATAATTACCATAGCATCACAGATCAGGTTTCCAAGGTTACACTCCCGAAATCGACACTCTTCAAACGTCCCATTGAGGTAGACTAAGGTCTGTCCGACATACTGGGAGGAATACTGAGCCAAGTCTTTCTTCCACTCTTCAATGTCAGCGAGGATATCTGGGTCTGAGAAAGCAACAAGACGAATGAAGCTTGTTCAAATGATTAGATTTAAAAATGTGCAAGTAGTTAAAGCTTTCATTTTAAAAGCTGTGTAAACATCACAGTAAGTATCAACATTATGCCAACGTTAATTATAGCTTCACTTGGACACATCGACATGTCAAGTCAAATCTTTGTTTTGTTTTTTGGAGAACGGTTGAAAATTCAAGCATGGACCCGTTTTAATTACTGTAATTGTAGTCTACCTTGAGGAATGCTGCTGTCCATTAGGATGGGGTTCCCAACTGCTTTTACCACATTCCCAGCCTGGTCAAAGGTAACTTTTAGGTATCCGAGGTACTTCCCAAAGGCAAAGGCCTGCACCACCGGCACATTCCTCCCATCATTGGATCTCACCATGAAAGGGTACGGACCTGCTGGCACTTCAGTGGATGGGGGTTTTCCTGCCAAGACAGTTTGCAGAGCACCGTTTCTCACTTCCCGTTGCAGTGAAGGTAAAACCATGCATTTTGATCTTGTGATTTTTTCCCTATTGTTGTATCTACATTTGCTAAAACTGAAACTGCAGCTGAATTGAACAAAATAAAGTTACAAAAACCAGTTAAACACAGTCAGCTTCTCCTTGTTAGGATTACTTCATTGTTCATTGTTAATGATGTTTTTACCTGGGGCCAGATTATAATTCTCTCTTTCTCTACAAAACATTGAGAACAACTGGTAAAACACTATATTAAAACAGTTTCACGTTAAAAATCAAGGCTTCCCAGAGGACAAGCTACAGTAAAGGCTAATTTCTATAATTGTTCAAATCCCTTGTTTAAAAGATCAATATTTTAAAAAAGGATTGTAAAAATCTTCTTAAATCTGGATACAAATTAAATTAACAGGTTTCAAAGATACAAGAAAGAAGATTTTGTTGCCACTAGATCAGACCCGAATGAAATAAAATAGGAAAACAAGTACCAGTATAGAGGAATGTGTTGGTGTGTCCCCCGATAACGACATCAATCCCTCTCACACGTTTGGCGATTTCTTGATCCATGGCAAAGCCAGAGTGGCCCAGGGCGATGATCTTATTATAGCCCAAGGTTTCCAGCTTATCGACCTGAACCTGAAGTGCCTTCACCTCATCCTCAAATGTAAGATGTTGGCCTAACAGAGGGGGGTGGGGGGGAATTCATTATAAAAAACCTGTGTTGTACATTTACTGTGGTCTGAGCTTCATGAATATACTGGTCAAACATGAACTGCTGCATGCAACAATGTGCCAAAAATTAATTCAACACTTCATCAATCAAACTACAGGTTATTCATTTTACCTGGCATGGATAGGAAGGGGGTCTCTGCAGTGGTGTAGCCAACCACAGCCACTTTCTCTACGCCCACATTTATGACAGTGTAGGGCTGGTAGTAGCCGCTGAGTTTTGAGGCCAGGGTCTGGTCTGGTTTTATGTTTGCACTCACCATAGAGCAATTTACATTTTGGAGGAAGGGCTTGATCAGACCTTCCACTCCATTGTCAAACTCATGATTTCCAAAAGCCTTTATATATAGAAAAACAGAATTGCATTAGCTGATGGAATCCAGTGATTTTTAATGCAATGTCAGTATAACGCCCAAAACAACATATTCAGCTGTTGTGTTTTAAGTAAAAATCCCAATTTAAAGAGTATTTATTTACCATGGCATCATAACCGAGTTTGTTCATGAAGTGAGCTGCTTCGGCGCCTTTATAGTAGTTGAACCAAACAGTCCCCTGAAACTGGTCTCCAGCATCCAGGAACAAAACATTCTTCTCCTTTTTCCGGATCTCCGACACTTTAGTGAACCTCCTGGCGACCCCAGCGAAACATGGACCCCTTGATGAACACTTCCCCGAGTCAACGCTGGTCTCCTCAATCCGGGCATGGTTGTCGTTAGTGTGAAGCAGTGTCACCTCGAAAGTCGACGCTGTGCCCGAACAGTTTAGAAAGACGCAGAGCCAGGTCAGGAGAGCGCACCGAGACGTCCAGACGCTCATCTTGCCGTTGTGCGTAAAAACGCAACAGTGACCAAGAATGTATAGCACTCGAAAAAAGGCGTGGGCTTTTCCCCTCAAGAAGGATGTGTCAAAACGAAGAGGGGATACAGTCGGGGTCACATCATTCCCGAATTGAAAAATATAAATAAAGTATAAAGTAAAAGCGTCTGCAGTAAAGGTCAGCTTATATGTAAACTTCAAGCACAACAACTTTTGGGATGCCGTTTTTTAGGGACATATGGGACAACTTTTGTGTGTTTGAAAAAAAATCTATCAGCCTTTACCCTTTATATGTTGCAGATGTCTCTTGGCTGTAATAGGATTTCAAATTTAGAATAAATACAAATGCTAAGACTTTCCATCATTATAATCGGTTAGACAACATATTGGTTCTCTTTTCAACTTTTCACTATCTGACAATTATTAGGTAGGCTAGTACTCCCTATTGTTTCCTCTTTTTCTAATGAATGACGGAACACACACTTCTCTTTGGAGTAAAAGTGAACTCACTGATCTGTCTGCTCTCAGTGCCCCTCACTCAACAGCACCACTTGGTGGAGAGACTCTGACCCTGTTGACCGCCAATAATCTTTTTCTCATAAATCAAATATATATAACCCAGAATACTGTAGGATAATGGTTACAATATCCACAAAAATACCACCACTGTGAACTGTACATAATGAATGTATGGAAACCTCATAGACAAGAATAATTTAATTAAATGATTAAAATCTTGTATTTTGGGAAAAATGCTATAGGTTTCATTGGCCTTGAAGAATAATTTTTTTATTTGTAGCAGCCTTTATTTATATATTTTCCATTGCAACTGTTGGAATGACAACAATACTTTTCTCCTTTTCTTTCTTAAACTGATTTACTAGTACACTTTTGGGTTCCATGAGCATTTATCACTAGTTTCTGGTGAAGGAGCTGCAGCAGAAAATGTCTTGTCAGAGACAAAGTGAGAAACAAATATAAATAGTTTTCAGCCTTCATATAGCAACCTCACACTCATAAAAAACTTGACACTACAATTTGAAAAGACATTAGGGGTTTAAAAAATGAAAGGACTTACCCAAGCATGAACAATGTTGCGTGCATTATTGCACAAAGGTTTATGCGTTAAATCACGAGCAAATCTCATTGGCCTTTGCAGGAAGGCTGAGTTAATATCCCCAAGTGTTCACTGAGAGGCTGCAAGAGAACCAGCCAGTTTATCTGTGCTAAAACTTTATAGCAGCAGACACACAGCTATCATAAATGAACTGAGCCTTGTAGAAATTTCCTTCCTAATAAAACATTTGACTTGTGTGGTACCTCCTCTCCAAGTTGAATGATAACCCTAGTCCTTCACAGATGTGCAACAGCTTCCAGAGTTGGGCGTACAACAGTCGACGAAACAAATAAAGGTTTCATTTGGTGCAGTCTAACACAGGAGCTGACATAGACAGATGGCATATTTGTGAAACTTAAGCGTAAACACGCAGTAATTATAGGTTCCCAAACCTTTGAGGAATGATAAATTCCCCTGTCTTCTTTCTCCGTATTTAGTCCTCCTCTGGGGCTCTTAAAAAGGTTACTGTACAAAACAATCTCATCTGGCAAGCAGCTTTGATACAGTGGGTTTACTTCTAAGTATTTTTGGTGAAGTAAAGGTGGAAAGTGTTTCTTCAATAAATCATCTATTTTTCTTGTACTCTCATTCATACGGTTCTTTAAATGAAACACGAGCTGTGAAGTCAACCCCTAAGGTTTATATGTTTATACTGATAATTTATGTTTCTCTAACATTATCACCAGACTTTTCTTTTACATATTGCTGACACACACACACACACACACACACACACACACACACACACACACACACACACACACACACACACACACACACACACAACTTTTACCTTCAGGAAGCGGTAAATCAATCTGAAGCTCACATAATCAAGTCCTATTCCTCTCATATCACAGAGGAGCAGGTCAATTACAATGTTTGCCATTTACTGTATACCTCCGGGTAATCATCCTTTAAATGTTAATATGAGGCCATCTGTGATACTGCAGCTGCATGCGGTGAATGCTTAGAGACAATTATGCATTATGCAACTAAACACCAGTGACTGACACAATGGTATCACTGCAGCATCATTGTCAGGGCTTAATAAATCAATGCTACGCTTCCTTTTCCCCCCTCCTCAACATGTGGACCAGTTCCAGCTCTTATAAGTGCAATAAACTCTTGCCTGCCTGCAGTCAGTCTCCCATCTGACCATGCAGTCTCCAAATGGACTCATCCTCTTCCTCTAAAGCCAAAATGGACTGACCGCAGTAAAACAAGCCTGTTACTAATCAGTCATCTTCACCACTTATCGCCTTATTTCCTCTTACATGTATTCCTCCAGGGAATATAATTCTGTTCTATATAGTGCATTTAGGTATACACTCCTCCCACCCCTTCCTGGAAGCTGTGGGCTGAAATGCTCCAAGCAAGCAGCCTTTTACTTGAGAGACCCATACAATATTTGCAGAGAGCATCTCCCAGAAATGGGGCACACATTCTCCAAAATGTGACACAGTTCCCTACATGGTGCCTCCAGCTCCGTTAGATGATCACTGGATCTCGAAAGTTAAAAGCCCACAGAGCCTCTAGTTGTAAATAGTAGCCCATATCTCTCCATATGCATTTTTTAGCAGGGGGCCTTTGAGGGCTGATTGGCGGAGCAGAAGGCACCATATGCCATCAGACCAGGCTGGGACACACTGCAGTGGGACGGGTGCTGCTCCTCAACATGTGTCCTATTTCTGAGCCTCTCATTGTAATCCTATTACACACTGCAGTGGTGGAGGAAGTACGCAGATCCTATACTGAAGTCAAAGATAGGCTCGCCCCATTACATTTAAATGTAACTCAAGTTGTACAACAACAGTAAAATATATTTGAGTTTAGAAAATAATTATGATATTGTATTGTCTTTTAAAGAATGTATTTGTAGAAGCATTTAAAGAAATACCGATTTATATATTGCACTCCTATGATTTGCACTCTGCATTTGTCTTCCTAGTCAGCACCTGATGCCTACATTACCCATAATGCAACTTGACTGCTGACATTTTGTTTGAGATTCAAGCAGAGGAGTGGAGCTGGCTACAGAGGTCTGGTAAGCACACTTTTTTCAATTAAAAACTGGAGTCTTCAGACTACAACCGATACTGACTCAAGGGACCATTTATTACATTTCAAAAGTCTTGCCCCAGCATCAAAAGGCTTTAAACAACTTTGTTATACATGTGCATTAGTAGTTTCCAAGACCCTTTTAAACAGATTTGATGAATAAAATGACTATTGCACTTCCTCTTTACATTTGATTGCAGAGAACTTGTTTTCAACTACTTTTTACACCGCTTTGTGAAAAGGTTGCTTCTCTCCATTTTAATTAGGCCCTGTTCCACTAAATTAAGAGTGGTTTTGTGTCTGCTTAATTAGTGTGAATGCTGTTTACAGCATTCCACTATAGTTCTTCAAATCTTTATTCTTCCCCTTATTTCAGCCAATACTTTGGCTCTCAATAACTTCAGCATACTTTCAGCTACAGAAACCATTCAAATATCAAACTATTCAAACTTCATATTGACTTCAACATGTTCCACATATTTTATACATTATTGGTGATGTATGGTTTTAGTCGAAAAGTTTGCAGTCAAAATATTCTGCTGCTTTCCCAATCCTTTTTACTTTCTTTTCTCTTCTTACACATTCATTCACTCCTGCTTACATCTGATATTTAACTCCTTCAGCCAACCTTCAGCTGCAGAAACTATTCAATTATTCAGCTATTTCAGGACATTGAGGCTATACATGTTGTTGTTTATACCTTTTCTTTTAAATATTAAGCATCTTCACTATTTTTCCTACTCTTCCAGTTTAACATTTCACTTTCAAGTTTTCAACAAAGTCATTGCAATGCATTTGAGCTGTAACCATTTTGATTCAAATCATTTCACTTTTCTGCATTTCTCCGCTAAGTTCAGCAACAAACTTACTTGGTTTTATCTAAAAGCAGCTACCATTCAACTAATAACATATTCTGCTTTTTCTGCATTTTCAACTAAATTCAGCCACAAATGTTCACAGTTTACAGCATTCGCACGCATTTCCTGCAGGAAATGCATTTTCTAATTGTTAATTACAGTCCAATGTTTCAGTTGAGTTAATACAGCATTATCAATTAGGTGTGTAAATGACACAATCTTATTTGTGTGTTTGTTTTATGGCTTCATGGGATTTGTTTTGTTTTTTGGATGAGGTAGATCAGCTGCCTAATCAAGGAAAGTGCTTACAGGTGCGCCTGATTATGTTCTCTTAGCAGCTGGGCACAAGAGGTAAGAAGATAGGTAAGATAATCTGCAGTAAGTGACATTATAGTGTGCTCCCTGTTAGGGATGGGTGCACACACTAAAAGTGTCAGCAGTAACATGAAGATCTTCTGTTGATTGTATGGTCATTGTTGTGTGTGATTTGGAAGTTTGCTCGGTTGAACTCACCCCGTACTGACAGATATATGTTCCAGGTAGGTGAGGCTGAGAAGGTAAAATGCCATTCAGAGTACAGAAAGCAGATTTGATTAGCTTTGGGTTCTTTTTCTTCGGTTTATTATAGTTTTACTGGTATTCCAATGTTTATTTTTCGTATTTTGTTTCAAACTTTGTCAGTAAATACAATTTTTCCCCGTACTTACTACTTTTAAATCCAGGCTGATGACTTTTCTTTTTGCCACTGCTTTTAATTGAAACTGAGCGGTTGTGTTTCATTTTTGGTTAATGAACATTTGGGGCTAGTAACCCCAGGGAATTAGTGTCTGGGGACTTTGCCCTGGCTGATTTTCTCTGTGTATGCTGCTCGGGACGTATGTGCCATACGAGCGTACACAGCTCATGTTTGGAGAAACCTTAAAGAAAGGCATCAGTAAAGTGGAACTTCTGTGTAAACTATTCATATCTTAAACTGCACTGTAACTTTTTATTCATGTACTTTTTATNGGGGGGGGGGGGGGAGTCTCCCTGCCTAAGATCTGCAGGTTTTTTTTAATTATTTTTTTACGGTTTTCCCACCCACCTCCCCAGGCTTGCCTTGGGTCTTCGTTTCGTGTCAGGTACTACCACAGGAGCCCCCTCGTCCGCTCCGTCTCAGTACTACTTAAGAGCCCCCTACCGGGCCCCCGTTCCGTCTCAGAGTAACCACCTCGGCACGCGCACCTTGAGTCCCTCTGCCCGAAATCCGCTTTCGGCGACCCTTGAGTCCTCCGGCCCCGTCCTCGACCACCTAGACTGACCGCCCAGTCCACATCTGCTCTGGCGACCCCATGCCTTGGACCCGACCACAGTCACCCATGGGTGCTGCCTCGTTCCCGACCACAGTTACCTGGCTTGTCCGTCCTGTGCCACTAACCGTCCTTTGAGCCGCCTCGTCCAGAGCCGCCACTGGGGTGCCTTGTCCTGTACCGCGATCCGTCCTGGGGGCCGCTTGTGCACAGCCCGACCTGGAGGTTGACGTGCTTGTATCCCAACCCGTCCGGGGCCGCTTTCTCAATAGCCGCCCAGAGTTGCCGAGTCCTTGTAGCACTAACCTGTACTGGGGCGTCTCCAATCACCCCAGCCCCGGAGGTTGCCGTGTCCCTGTATACCACTGGCGAATAGAAAAGTCAGTGTAACTGGGACTTTGGTGAAAACCAAACTATCTCGTCCAAGATGTATACAGGAGAACGCAACCTCGGGGCTGCTGATGAGAAGACGGCCCCAGTACGGTAGGCTCCAAGACGAACTCTTAGGGCGCTAGATGAGAAAGCGCCACCAGCGACGGTTGGCGCATACAAGGACACGTAAACCTCCAGGTCGCCACACACCACGCGCCCCAGGATCGGTCGAGGTCACAGGACCAAGGCAACCCCAGGCGGTTGGACGAGGCGGCTCAAAGGACGGTTGTGGCACAGGACAGGACAAGCGGCTAACTGTGGTCGGGAACGAGCGCAGCACCCCAATGGGTGACTGTGGTCGGGTCCAAGGCAGTCCCCCAGAGCAGGATGTGGCCCTGCGGTCTCTAAGGTGGTCCGAGACGGTCCAGGAGGACTCAAGGGTCGCCGAAGCGGGATTTCCGGGGGGTTCTGCCACGATTCTTGTGTTGTGTCACGTTTTTAGTTTTGTGTGTCTGGTACTGGGTGTTTTGCTGTTCTCCTTGTCATGTTTTCCTCCCTGTGTATTGTCTGGTCTATTTCCCTGTGTTTTCCTCTGTCGTTAGTTTCCCTGGTGTGTCTAATTTCCTGATTGTTTTCACCTGTCACCCCTTGTGTGTCTCCTGTGCTCATCAGCTTCAGCCCCGCCCCTGATTGTGCCCACCTGTGTCTTATCATGTGTTTAAATTCCCCTGTCTCCCAGTTTTCAGTGTCGGTTCGTCTTGTCTCTTGCCACAGTCAGGTCTATGCTCTCTATGTGCTCTTCATAAGTTTTTGTTCCTCACTACGTGAGCGATTTCATTTTGTTCTTATTTTTTGGTCATCTCAACCTGAGATTCAATAGTGACTTTTTTTGTTCATCTTGCCTGTTTTTGGAAAAAATAAAGTTTCTTACCAATACTTTACCTCTATCTCCAGGGTCGTGCAATTGGGTCCTACCTCCTAAGTGCCTGAGTTCTTAACACTGTCTCCTGGGACATCACAAATGTGGCATGTCTGGAAAACTCAATGAAGTATCACATTTGAGCTTCAAAACCAAGTTATTGTGTGTTGTGTTAATTTGCCAATGACAGCAAAAATCAAATGTTAACACTATCAGCTTTGTTTAAATAATTTATGTTTTGAACAAAAAAATAATAGTAAAGAGATGTGAAGTTATTGTTTTGAAAATAAATAATTAATATCTATCTTTCTATCCATCTATAAATCTATCTATCCATACATCTATCTATAGATCTGTTCTATCTTTCTATCTGTAGTATGGACAGTCAGTCCTCCTGACGCAGAGGTCCATCATGCGAAACGGGCACCGCCCAGCGCGCTGACATTAGTCCAGACCACAAATCATGCAGCAGTGAACTAGCGATAATCTTTGGCTACAGAGACTCACAGGAGGAACTATAACTGTAAGTACCCCACACTTAGTTATTTATTCAAACCAACTTCATAAAACCAAATGTTTTTGTAACGTAGCAGCACGCTATATTAGAGTGGAGAGAGCTTCCGTTTTAAAGTAACGGGACAATATTTCCGATAAAAGTAAAATATGTTCGATGAGATTTCAGCAAATCTAATTAGGATATTTGATATATCATATTAAATGTAAATATAAAATGTTATGATAGATCGGAAAACAACGCTCCTGACCGAAAAACCTGGCTATTTCCTCTTTTACGTTCTTCTCAAAAAGTAGTAGGCCTAGTTGTAAGAAAGTTGTTTTTTATACTGTCCTTTCTTTATAATTAGCTATTGTAACCGCATAGTGATACAAGGTATAATAGGCTATAATGTTATAACTATGTCCTATTGTAAGTACAAATTAAATGTCACCTGATCAAATAAAGACTAAGACAATATCACTTAAGTAAAAGTAATGAAGCCTACTCTGCTGAAAGAAAAAACCTTAGATCTATCAACCCTTGATTTCATCCAAGATTATTTTATCAGCAGGGGAGCAGCTAAAGATATTTAGTATTGGTAGTAAAAGTATTAGTTCTGCAGTAAAATATGAATATATTAAATGTATAAAAATACATAATTATTCAATATTACTTTTTTTTTTTTTACTTTACAATCAACAGAAAAGCAATTGAAATCTAATAGCTCATGTTTAACCTGATCTTAAATTCTAGTAATGCTTACTAATGCATCAATGTGTAAGCTGCATTTTAAAGTTGTATCAGATTGATGTGGAGCTTTCCAGGTTTATTCAAGACTTCATATTTTTTGTTATATTCATGTAAATGCCGATTCAACAACATTCAGAGCATAGTTCTCCAATTCTAAATTCTTCAACTTTTTACTGATTCAGCAGCATATTGAAAGGGAACCTAGACCAAGGCTGTTTTTTCACACTTGTGTGCCTGTGTGCATGGCATATGAATAAATAAATATAATAATAAACTGTATTTATTGCTAGTGTTGTAGCTAGTCGGAAGAGAGCTGTGTGTGTTAATTGAACCTAGTGTAATGCATAATGTTTTGTAAACCAATCCTATATTTTGTATCTTAAATCTGAAAAAACTGCAGATTTTTAATAATTAAAAAATATAAAGTTAAATATTCAGTCCTTTAGTTCATTTACTTAGTCCGGGTGTAAAATATTCTGTTAGTTGTCTTCCCGTCAGTCTGTGTCTTTCGTCACTCTAATGACCACTTTCATTGTAGAAATTCCATGGCAACCACAGAGAGGCCAGATCATCACTGCCTGAATGGCTCATGCGTCATTAATCAACACAAAGTAAATGCAAAGTTATGAGGAAGCTAGGGGGAAAAACACCTAGTATATTGTTAACAGCATTGGTTAATGAACATTTGGGGCAATAACCCCAGGGAATCAGTGTCTGGGGACTTTGTCCTGGCTGATTTTCTCTGTGTATGCTGCTCGGGACGTATGTGCCATACAAGCGTACACAGCTCATGTTTGGAGAAACCTTAAAGAAAGGCATCAGTAAAGTGGAACTTCTGTGCGAACTATTCATAGCTTAAACTGCACTGTAACTTTTTATTCATGTACTTTTTATTAATGTGTTTTTTCTTTTAATATTTCTTTTAATGTTTCTTTTATTACCTTTTCTTTTTAATGACTGTTTTTAAATGCTTTTGTCTGAATGTCTTTCATTTTTGTAAAGCACCTTGAATTGCCTTGTGTTGAAAGGTGCTATATAAATAAACTTGCCTTGCCTTACTTTTTTTCTCCCGTGGTTCTTCAACGTCCTTTTTCAAAGTTATATTTGTTTCGGTGCCAAACCACCTCATCTGCCCTTTACATAGTATGGCATCACGGCAGTAGTTGTATCCAAAAATATATAGAATACCATTGTTAATCTATGTTTTAGAGGTAACCTTTTAACACTGTATATATTTTGCAGTGTGTCAGTTAAACTTAATGTGTATTTTTTTATATATATTTGTCAAATTCTTGGTTAAATCTTAGGTTCCCTAACTGTACTATGTATTCATGTTCTCCTACAATGAGCAAATATTGTAGAAGAATGATATACTCAATATAGGGAAGTGTAAGTCACTTGAGAAAACAAAGTTTTAGCCTGTTCTAAATTCACTACAGAATACTATCTCTGAAATTTGAAAAAAACAATCTGCTCTTGTTTTGGTGAAGCATTTCAATGCACAGCCTTCAGTTGGTTGTCAGCTCTTGCTATTATAACACACATCAAATGGTCTCTGTAAACAGATTTAATGCTTTTTGCTTCTTTTTATATGCAAACTTCCTTCTGGGAAACAGAAGTACACACAAGACACATGAGATCCAGGTTACAAACATGGCTAATCTAGCTGCTCAGCTCGGTCATTTCTCACGTGTCTCATCCCTTAAACATATGGAAGCTGTGGTTAGAAGCAGCCATCCCTACAGCGATGGTTTGGATAGGTGGAGAGGGAGGGTTGGCTCTCATAACAACAAGGGATCTGCCCTGATTACGCTTTGCCCCATTTGGTATCTTTCTCTACAGCTGTCGATTAAGGATAGAAATAGATTAGTCATAACTAAAAGATCGGCCCCAAAAATATGTGAAAAGAGCACATGATTTATCGAATAAATTGTAACAGTGTAAACTGAGTCTGAAGTGTTTGTTGAGACACAGTAGTTTTTATATTTCTGTCACAAAGCTGCATAAATATATATAATTTTTTTTATATAACCTTATAGTAAAACGTGAAATAGTTATCTTAGAGTTACCAACACACAGAGAATCATCGAAGCAATTTTTCTCAGCCATTTTCTGCTAGTTAGTTTTAGTTTGATGAGCAACAAATGCTCTTTTAATATAACCTACTGTGCTATCGGTTTAGAGATCACATCTGTTAAAGGGAAATTGGATTACATCTCATTAAGACTCATGCAGACATCTACACTGACTACTCATCGCTATTTAGAAAATAAAAGATGTCATGCAAAATGCATTATTATGACCTTTTGACAGTTACCAAATACATTTTAGAAGAGACTTACATTTACACAATGCTGACCTTGGTAAAACACAAAAGAAAATTCCTCACACTTGTCAATTGTCAATGTGCTACACATGTGGTCAGGATATGAGGTCTAGAGAGCATGACCTGAAGACCTGCGGACCTCAGGGCAGTCAGCTGACAATTTGTGGAAAACACCTTGTGTGTGTTTAAATCCACATGACTATTCTATATGCACAAGAGAACCCTTTTTGGTACAATTCAGATATTTCACTCAGGGGTTCGAGAGACTAAAACCGCTGTAAATATTGAATCTCTTTATAGACAAAATGGTCAAAATGATGCTATTGTCCCCCTGTCTGCTAGAGCAATTGTTTTCTAGTTCCCTTTAATGACACCAAGTGGATAATATTATGTTTATAGTTTGTTGGACTGCGTGTAAGGGGCAGCAATGCAAATTTCCTGTGTGACAAATTTCTACTTTTGACTTTGATTTTAACCTAGAACACGTTGTAATATCAGACATCTTGTACCGCAGACCTACAGCTGATATTCAACTATTCTCCTGTGGAAACTTCTTGGCGAGAAACAGTCAGGTTTAATCACAGCACAGATTTCATTTGAACTATAATGAATTCATGCCAACATCAACAAAGCATTTTCCCTGCCAAATACTGATTAAAAACAGTACAGGAAAGGTATAGTTCAGCACAATCTGATTAATTCAAATAAAAGTAAAATGAGAAAAGCTCTAATTATCACTTCAAGATATTATTATGATTTGTTTAATGTGTAATACTTTGGGTAACTTTTCATTTAACATTCATTACATTGTAAGGTAAAGGCGTTATAGAAACCGTCCTTTGCTTGTATAACGTATCAACTTTAAGGGCTGCTGGATACCTTAATACCTGCTAAAAATAGGACTTTTAGGGCCAGTGTGAGATTTGATTTTGGCATCTACTGTGCTGTGCTGCAATGTGTTTAGAGATCAGGGGAGATAAGGGAAACGGAGTCACTGAAATTGTCCCATACTGCTGCTGCTGCCCCTGAACTGGGTCACTCCGGCAGCCTTTTCACACACAACACTACAACCAGAAAACAAAACGAGGTATCGGCAGAAAAGGGCATGTGGATATGTGTGAACCGTGGTAATGGTGTCTGTGTTGAGCCCTGTTTTGGTGCATTAGCAGTGCTGGGCGGTCATGGTCAGTCAAGGGGTACAATCATGAGCTCACAGGAGGGTCTGTTTCACCGAGCGCTGCTTCGCGATCATCTCTGCTGCGCTCAGATACAGAGGAATAACTGTGGCTGCCTGGGGGAGAATTCAAGTGGAAAACAACAGTCGCAGAAATCACACAGAATTACTTTAACAACAAATATGTTAAAAGCCACTCACCAATTTGGGATTCACAAAGGCGGACAAAATAGAAAGTATAATCAAGTTTCGCAAGAATGTTAATGACAGCTTTCCGCAACAGGAGATAATTCATTAACACCAAAAGCAATTTACTGCTTTCGGAGCTAAAGCACATCGCCTATGGGATTTTCAAAGCTATTTATGTATGCTTTGTGAGTTATTCCAGCGTTTAAGTCAATTAGAGATAAATCACCACACTCTGTAATGTTCACTTTCCATAGATAAGTCTCACCATCCAGATGCATCTTGCTCATTAAGGTCTGAAAGGCTTTTTAACGCTTTGAAATGTCTTTCCCTGTGTGTCAGTGCAAGTATAAACTGTATGAAGTGACGATAACATGCAGGACAATTCAATCAAAATACTACAGATAATCAGATACATAAGATAAGATGGTTATTGGACTGGTTACACAACCAAGTTAAAACAAAATGAGTTGATTTACAGCAATCCGCTCCACTAAGCAACATTACAAATATCATGTGGTACATACATGGCACATACACCCATCTGTAATAAATCTAAATACCTATGTGATTATAGACAATAACTAACGGCAATAACTGATTTGATGCTCTCGATAACCTCAGTGAAACAGACCCTCCTGGGCACCTTGATAAGATACCTTCATGCTCAATGAATCTCAGATGTTTGACACAAATGATCTTGTCAGTTTTTATCTATTATTCTTTTAATGGGCTTGTATGAAGTTTACAACAAAGGTTAGAGTAACTGATGAGGACACCAGAAAGCAGAGCCATGGCCAAGGTAGTTTGGTTACTAGATTTGATAACGTTACACTATTTCTCCAATCAGCATTTTATATTTTTCATTGTGTAGAAGGATTTACATCTTCCTAGTTGTGATGCAAACCAATGACATTATCAAAAACTAAACAATTGATTTGCTATAGATAATTAAGTGTTGGTGTTTAGACAAAGGTTTAGCTGGTTTTGGTGTTGACCTTCAACTCATGACCGCAGGACTTGGCAATGGCCTTGAAATCAAGTCAATCATAATTATGGCTCTCACAGGAGACACTGTTTAGGTTGCTACTCAGGTCTAACTGAGGTCTTTTGCAGGAGACAGTTTTAGCATTTGTTTGCTGTTTAGTTGTTGCACCAGAGATCCCAACTTTTATGTGGAAATGGGATTAAAACAGACCGATGCATCTGCACTGACTCATCGCTTGATAGAAAACAACAGACTTCACCTCCCGCTTATCTATTATGTTACGGTTGAGTGAAGGAAGCAGGACCCAAATGCAGATAACTCTGATTAACCTTTATTTCAAGGATAATGAAAATAACTCGGACAGAACACTCACCACTACCGGTGAACTCAGTCACCAACAAAAGACGAACCAACACTGAACACAGGAAGAGACAAGACTAAATACAGGGAGGGGTAATCACAAGACGAGAAACAGCCGAGCAGGGGAGGAGAAACACAAGGGCGACAGGTGAACACAATCAGACAATTAGACACACTAGGGAAACTAACGACAGGGAGGAAAACACAGGGAGAAAGACCAGACAATATACAAGGAGGAAAACACCCATAACCAGACATACAAAACTACAAACGTGACATATCATAAGAATCCTGACATATTATCATACAATATCTTCTTAATCCGTCATATTGAACAAAATCCATAATATTGACATTGTGACACTCACAGATGAAAATGTAAGAGTAGACTTGCTGACTTTTTTGAGAGACAGAGAAAGTGCCCCTGGCAAATTGTAAGATAATGCTACATGGTCAGGATATGGAGCCTAAAGAGCATGACCTGATGACCTGAGGATAGTCAACTGACTTGAAGATTTGTTAAACACCATGACTGCACTCTTAGAAATAAATAAGCTTACTAGCACCATGTATTCTTTGGCTTGTCCGCACTAGAGAAGCTGTTTTGGTTTTTGGTAGATCTTTATATAAAACTTCTTTCTAGAGCAATTTCAGAGAGCGTTTTGAATCAACTGTGAGAACACTTTGTGAGACATTGTACTGAAACTTTATGAAAAATCGATGGGGTTTTCAAGTGAAAAAATGTATAGAAGTAGAAGGGGGGATATGCCTGCTTCCTCTTAAGAAGATAGTATATCATAGCATATTCATTACTGGTTTCAGTTCCCGCCTTTGGAAAATCGACAGTGTGTGTGTGTGTGTGTGTGTGTGTGTGTGTGTGTGTGTGTGTGTGTGTGTGTGTGTGTGTGTGTGTGTGTGTGTGTGTGTGTGTGTGTGTGTGTGTGTGTGTGTGTGTGTTTCCTGACAAGACTAAAGACTAATTTCACAAGCATGATCCGGCTCTTGAATATTGTCCGATTGCAGCCTCAATGAAGGCAGCGAGTGAACTTGAGAACTGGCATCAAACACTGACTGAGAGTGAGAGGTTCACAGCTTCATGTGTTACTGGCATGGACCCAATGTCAATATCAATGACAGCTATGTTCACACTTCAGAGGTGCAGAAAATGGCAGATTTAATGTGCAATCCTTTTATTGGAACTTCTACTGTTACATGCATTTTTTCTTTTAAGCTAAATCTTAAACAGCTTTATGAAGCATACGAAGATTATTGGAAGCACTATATCTTATTTATGGACTTCATAGCAGATGTTGGTGAATCCAGTATGTGCACACATCACATTTCCGTTTTTCACTTTCACTTTTTCATGTCGCTGCACCAATTTGGACTTTTCTCTTTTTGTCTTGATTTGACCTTGACATAATGTAAAGTAATACTCCCAAGATGGTCCAACTATTTTTTAATAAAGGTCTCATATATTTGTTAAACATTGATCTTGTAGTGTTTTAAGTGTAACATTGACATTTTGAGTGAGAAATGGGCTATGTGGAATAATTAGAAGGTACATACCCTGGTATGTTCTCTATTGTGTAAGGGGTCATTAGCAGAAAATAAATTGAAGGCATTTTTCAATTTTGTGAAGAAAGAAAAAGGTATTTTGATCCAATTAGAACCCGGGCCCATTTCTACCTTTGGGAAAATTAAGGGGAACATAATTTAGACTAAATAGACCACCTAGAACACATTTCTGACAAGAAACCTAGTGACAAATATCTGAAATGTGACATATGTGACATTGGGCTTTAATGGTAAAATAACTCTTATTTTTAACTTAATTAATGAGGATGATTTTTTGGTTTGAATTAGTTTGAACAATCTTTGAATTGAAGAATAACAACATATTAACTCAATATAATTGAATCAGCTAAATGGACTGAGCAGATCNTAAGACAGCTGGTTGTGACATACACAGGACATTACATACACAATACATTATACATTACATACATAATCCATTTCTACCTTTGGGAAAATTAAGGGAAACATAATTTAGACTGAATAGACCACCTAGAACACATTTCTGACAAGAAACCT
>NW_011342396.1:787130-802649 GCF_000735185.1 Notothenia coriiceps | reverse complement strand
ACACCGTGATGTTTGTCTCAATTGTTTCATATCAATTTGATCAAGAAATGTTTCCACAACAGGTTAAATGTAATAAAGGACATGTTATGCAAGCATTTTAATTCTTAAATGGCTTGAATTTTACCTTTTAGCAAGAAAAAAAAAGCTTTTGAAATGTAGTATAGTTCTGTCACATGTGTTAGTCTGGCACATGGACATCTTGGACATGCTGTTGTGGGAACACAAAATAAAATGTCCTGGACCATGACCCACCAGTATGTTCAGTGTGTGTCACTTAGGGACTTCATAAGATAAAATAAAGGCTAAAGCTGTATAAGGAACTTTCCAGAACATTTAAAGTTCATGTGACACCCGTGTCACGGTGGGTCCTTATGGGTTGAATTACAATCTTTAGTGGGCACCATATGAGACACACTGGGCACTATGACCCAGCAGATACTCTCCACAGAGAGAGAGATGGATAGAGAGAGAGAAACAAGGCTGATCAGTGCTGCTTGTCTGATGTCAGAGTCTCCATAAAACTGAGACTTTGGGTTTGCTCACCACTCATCCACAGGGGGCCTGAGGAGACACCGCTCTGGAGAACCTCTGCCCTACAGGAGGATTATCCCTGAAATCGTCCCAGATGTTGGGACATCAGGACAAACCGCTCTTCATTTGAATTTTAACACACATATTATTTTTCTTTAATGTTGTGTACAGCAATTGAGGAACTGTTTTTATGGCTACAAAACGGAAAAGTTTGAATTGCGTAGAATGGATACTTTATTTGTTTCCAGAATATGGTATCTGCACATTAAAACCTGATGTGAAAGAAGAAAATGAGGAAGAAAGGAATCCGTTTTTATTTTTCTGACTGACTATGCCATTTATCTGTCCGGATGGCACGGAAAAGGCGACGTCCATCAAGAGAAAGGGCACCTTAACATCTCAGGGGGCAACATAAAATAGGCGAAAAAGTGATTAAAAGTTATGGAGAGTTTCGGTCAAGTCGAGCCAACTCAGCCGGTGAACAGCACAAACGACAGTTTTATTACAGATCCATCCACTGTGGATGTGGCAGAGAGTCTCGCCTTTCAGATCAGCCTGGCAGTTATCCTCTCCGTTATCACGCTCGCAACCACTTTATCAAACGCCTTCGTAATCGCAACCATCTCCCAGTCTAAGAAACTGCAAACTCCTGCAAACTTTCTGATCGCCTCTCTGGCTATCACCGACCTGCTGGTGTCCATCCTGGTGATGCCCATCTGCGTCCTGTACACGGTCATCCACACCTGGACGCTGGGGCAAATCGTGTGCGACATCTGGCTCTCCTCGGACATTACGTGTTGCACGGCGTCCATCCTCCACCTGTGCGTAATCGCTTTGGATAGATTCTGGGCCATCACGGACGCAGTGGAGTACACCAAAAAGCGCACGCCGGGGCGCGCAGCAGGCATGGTGGCCACAGCCTGGGTCATCGCCATCTCCATCTCCCTGCCGCCTCTCTTCTGGAGGCAGGTGAAGGCGGAGGAGCTGACCAGCTGCAGCGTCAACACGGATCATATTTTCTACACCATCTACTCCACCTTTGGGGCTTTCTACATCCCCACATTGCTGCTGATTGTTCTCTACGGGCGGATATACGTGGAGGCACGGAAACGGATCCTGAAGCAGTCCCCCAAGAAGGTGGGGAAGAGACTCACCTCTGCGCACCTGGTCAGCAACTCTCCGGGATCCGTGGCGTCTCTGCAGTGTGGGAAACACGACACCCCGTCCAGCGACACCGGGTCTTCAACAAGCGAGAACCAGGTGAAAGTGACCGTGTCAGACGCGTTTTTGGAGAAAAAGCGTATTTCTGCAGCCAGAGAGAGAAAGGCGACAAAGACTTTAGGGATAATCCTCGGCGCTTATATTGTTTGTTGGCTTCCGTTTTTCATTTACACATTGGTGGTGGCCACGTGTGAAACATGTTTTAACCCCGAGCTATTTGACTTTTTCACCTGGTTGGGCTATCTGAACTCCCTCGTCAACCCGATCATATACACAATGTCCAATGAGGACTTCAAGAAGGCTTTCCATAAACTTTTGCGCTTCAGATGCTGCAGGTCGTAAAGGACCGTTTATTTTAGTCTCCAATAAGATGTATTTATGTTTTGATATAACGTTATATAAATGTATGAGATAATATAATAAGAATGCCATAACAAATATAATTTCTGGGACTGACCAGAGGATGTGCAGACATGAGATATATAATTCTAGTTTTTATTAAAGTAGTAAAGTAAATCCCATGGATGTGATGCTAAAACCAAAACAGGGTTTTGATTTAAAAAAAAGAAAAGGATTTGACTTTAAGAAGTAGGAGAAATTCAGCTTCACACCTCACTTGTCATACATGCTTCTCTGTATGAGCAAATGTGCAGTGTTGTGGGATACATTCAGTAATGTTTTTTTTGTATTCTGTGTTCCTGTTTGGAGTATTGCAGTGAACCAATGCACAGTGAGCTACTCCCATGTGAAGACTGACACATTAATGCAAGGTAGCAGCAGAGATCATGAACATCTGACATGATAAGTGAACAAATGAAATGTGTACCCAAGATCCTTTTTGCATCGTGTGTACATCATGTCTATGTATTCTGATAAATTATACCAGTGGTATATATTTTCCTTGTGGTCATGGACTGCTTGCTGCTACTCTGTATGGCTGTCTTTTGTCATTTACAAATCACACTCATGCAGTTTGAAAAAAGAGAAAAGATTAATATCGGTGTCAAACAAAGAAACTGTAGCTGATATTTACCCAACTGAGCTGAAAGCTGACCATGAGTTCAATGTTGCTGAACAAATACCACCTTATTTTACTGTGTGGGTCTAATTTCTGCTACATTTAATCTGTATCTACAATGTTATTTTCATGTGTGAAATTATCTGCCTATCATGGCTATTGAGAATAATTTACATTTTAGATCCTGGCCTGCAGAGCTATAAAGATAATACTGAGTTTGTCAGCATTATGTGAAATGATGTTGTTCTAGGATTGTATCTGTTCGAGATGCTGTCCAATAAAGACTTTAAGCTATTTATTTGGCACAGTTGTTGACTGGGAGTTTTATGAATCAAAAATCAGAAGTAAAAACATTTATTGTATCATTATTGGCATGTGGAAAGCAGCTCAGATATTCTGACAGATTTAGTTTTGTTGTCAAATGTTACCTTGACATGAAATGAGTTTTAAGAGACAATGGCCCCTGTGTATCACGACGATGATGTCAAAATGAAATCCAACAACCTCTTGAGGTGCTCGTGGCGGAGCATAAAGTAACACAGATTAAATTGGATGAATGTGCGTCATTTCACATCAGTTCCTCTTGACGTTTATCTCGAGAGTCTGTTGTGGTGGAGATTCTCACCAAGGTTTGAACTCGCCACCGTCTTCCTGCCCTTTCTGTCTCTTCGACGCCTTCCTGCAGGCGGAGGAGGGCACGGTCTGCGTGGAGAGCGGCTGACACAGTTCTATAAGTCATGAGTGAAACAGGGCCATGCTCTGGGCTTTGTGCTTCACACTCACAGAAGGGGCCACTCGTATTGTTAACGCATATGCTAACACACTCACGCTTTCCATGTATGAATTTGTATATGGTTTGTCATGCATGACAGATGAGTGCACCTGGGCAGGGAGACATTCAAAGGACTTTTATCAGTATAATGGAATTTAGCAATGAAAGAAATGTATAAAAGTGCATCATAAACAAAGTCTTCTGGACAACAGCAATCCCTTTTTAGTTAGATTTTGAGTTAAAGGTCCACGTTTATTGCAGATAATCCACAAGTTTATAAACAAGAGATCCTACAACATAATTATAAGGTTTATCTTTAATTATCATCTTAAACTTCTGTTTGTCATAGAAAACGTATTTGTAAAGACTCATTACAAACAAAGGAATTCTCCGATTTGAAAAGATACGTATACTAAATAAAAAACACTTACAGTCACCTATGGTTCAAAGGACATAAGTGAATCAACAAAGTCTCGGAACAAAACTGGCACATGAATTATAGCCGTTGTGATATATAGCCAGTGAACGCCTCCGGGTTCAGGATTTTAAAAGAACAACAACCATGGAAAAAGAGAGGTTGTCTGCACACTGAGATTTTCAAGCTCCCAACGTTTTGATGGAATGTTTACACATACACGGTCTTTGTAAACATCCGTTTGAGCAAGAAAACAGTATTTCGGACAAAGAAAACAGTATGGAAAACTGACAAGAATGATAGCATGATTACAAACTGAAGCCCATAAAGGACATATATGTTATAAATGTTTTTTAATTTTGCGAGATGATATTACAATGAAAAATGGGGACAATGTAGAGTCTTTAGTTTTCTTAAACAAAATGTCAACAAGTTACTTTACTAGAGTGGACTAATGCATTGTCCTGTCTCATGAGAAGTCTTAATAGGAAGCTTTTTTTCACACGTTGTTTGTCTAACAAAGACCTTGTAGCTCGAGTGTTTTACAGATTACCCTCCTATAACATTGTCAGATTCACAATGGAGAGTTACAAACTGTGATACCGATTCTTCTTCGTTGTTGAAACCTTCTGCCTACGTTACCTGCAATGCAACTCAACAACATCCAGTTTATTCAGAGAATTGGATGGTTAAACCAACTTGTTTCTAAATTCCGATACCATATTTGTTTAATTTTCACACAAGAAACACAACTCATGCTTGCTCAAGTGACATCACTATAAGCTTTTTAACAGATGTCATGCCACTTCCTTTGTAGCCAAAAATACTTTACTCAGAATACCCTTTGTAACATACACCAAATAACTTCCTCCGTGTAAACACTCCCTGGTGGAGACCTCTTTTAAAAATGTGGAGTGCTTGAATAATTCAAACACAGGTGATCAAACTGTAGATGCAACTCAGTCCTTCTCAATGCACGCAGAGATTCATGTTGAGTTGATTCATAATGGAGCAGATAAATCTTTCTTGCTGAGGGATTGTTGATGTTTAACAAACAAGGTTTATGATTTTATGTATCCAGTGTTGCATGCCTCATGTACGTAACACTGCTTCACCTCCAGCTGCAGAAAAATACACATGACCCTTTTGTTGACACGGGATGATTGCATTGTGCAAGCAAATACATTAATTATACAACTGCTGAACATGCTGCATTGCTGATTTGCCATAGGTCTGCCATGGAGTGAAGGACACTGCTGATGGCTAGTGAGGCAGAACACACTCATAACCTACACTATTGGTTCAAGTTTATTGGTTCCCCTTCTGCAGCAAGAATGTGTGCAGCATCCATCACTTGAAAAATGGAGGTTCAAGTGCCCTGCTCGTGATAAATTACCTAACCAAGCTGCTAATAATTGACCTTTTTGAAAAGAAGAAAAACGAGTCAGCAAGTCGCCTGTTAGGGAACATAGGACGAGATGGAGGGCGAATACCAATAAGATAAGAGATTTCCAAGCGTCTTCAAGATAAGATAAGATAAGATGGACCTTTATTAATCCCCGTGGGGAAATTCAGCTGTACAAAACAAATTCAGTTGTACATACATAACATCAAACATTGCGTATGAGTGCTGATGCAATAAGATGCAGCTCTTACACCTACCCCTAAAGGTGTACGGTACAAAGAACAAGTCAGTATAATTGACCTGAAACAACAATTAGTTTGACACATATTGAAATACAGTAAGGGCTGCATTACAGATAAACTCTTCTTAAGAAATAGTCCTGTTGGCCACATGAATGTTAATTGCAGCAGTATGGAAATAAATCACATAAAAACAATAGTAATCAAGACATTTTGGCAGGACCATAAATCGATGTTTAATTTCATCAATACCTTGAGATAACAGGATGATATGGAGAAAATATTGGACAGCGGAGTTATGGAGCATCTATGTATGCCCACAAACACTCAACACCTTGTGTGTATGGGGTTTTTGCAGAGATGTGTACACCATATGTAATTGTGAATGTGTATGCATCAGAGCCTTTAGGGATGCGTGATTTTCTTTCCGTGCTTCAGAGCAGATCCTTTGCCACAAGCAGTTTCAACAAAGCGGTTCAGTTTTCAAGGCTCAGAGCACTTTGCATTAGCGTCTCCTCCAGCTCACCTTTATGTCGAATACTATGAATCAATTCTGAATCATACAATGGGATTCCCCTGCAGACCATAATAGAAGAAACGCTGCATTGGTCTGCCTCTGGATGGAGAATCGTGATAATTGAGTAAAATAATCTCTCCATACTGGTGATACGATTGGCTGGCTCTGTTTACACCTATGGGACTGTCACTGGTGGAGCTCGATGAATCTATCACACTTACCATCCAATCTGGCCTGACAGACAAATTAGGCAGTTATATGTCGTAGAGGTAGAGGAGGTGTGCACCAGGTTTCAGTTGCCGCATGATGCGCCTATCCATACTGCAGGCGCATCAGTAGGACCCTCAATGAATTACTATAGAGAGAAAGAAGGGTGTCCTCTGTTCATCCTGAATATTGGTCATACAAAAACATCATGACTTCGATTAGGTTCCTGTTTTGTTTTTGATTTCTGATATTTTCGATATACAATGTTCTCACCTGGCAGAAAGGAAGGGTGGTTTATTTTAGCTACCGGTATATACTTTTTCACAAATGAAAAAACTTTAAATTCTTTGTCATTTGCAGGAAATGGTCATTATTTTGTGAGTGGAGGTGCTGAGATATTTATAACCGAATATACTGTATAACTTCCAAAATATAAACCCATTTACCGTTTCTTTGCTCCTCTCAAATCCAAAGGCTTGCCTTATTGATGGCTTTTCACTGGACATATTTGACATTTTGGGAAATATGCAGGGTTAGATGAGAAACTCGATAACACTCTTGTGTCTTTGCATGGAGCCGGAGTTGAACATTGATTAGCCTAGCTTAGCGTAAATAATGGAAATGGGGAAAAACAACGAACGGCAAAGCATCCAGAAATCTGACCTGATGTGTGTAGTGGTTCTGCACATCTTTACATCATTAAACAAAAATGCTGCTACTACTTATGATTTCTATTTCTCAGACTTGCAAGGCACACAAAGTTAAAACTAAAACTAAGGGACAAGACTATCAGTTGAGACGGTGCTGGTTGTTTTGTTTTTGTGCTGAACTTAAGATGCCCCTGCTCCGAGGTCAAGCACACTAAACCGTATTCAGTCCTCGTTAAAAGTCATGATGCAGAGACCACAACAACAGAGAAGAAAGCATTTGAACTCAAGAGGTCGTTTTATTTCTGTTTATTTCACCTTCTCCTTCCCCAGCACTGTGTCTCAAATATATTTGCATATCTTGATACATTTGTTTGGTATGAAAAGACTACATTCACACACAAGTAATTTTGTGTGTCATTACTATGTGGCTGCATCAAAAGGGCAATTTTCAGAGGCACAATTCCTCTAATAATAAAGCAAAAATATTAATAAATAGGAACATCACACATAGATGGATTTCTTTTTTATCAAGAGCCTTGAAGAATATAAATGAAGGATTTCCCTCAACCCGGGGATAATTTACATATTGTCTATTAACCTTTTGATATTAAGGAAGAGAGGGTGCATTGAAATGGAAACACTATAAGCATGTTTGTAATTTCCTATTTTCACAAGCAATAACAACATGAAATGTCACTGAAGCTATTAGCATGAAATTTGCCTGACACAACCTATTTCAGCCCTTTTTTCCTCGTCTACAAACCCCCAAGCCTCCTGTCACTCTAATAAACAACTTTCTCCTCGCATGCCCCCCTCCCTCTTGACATTGACAGGAGCTTCCTGCTCACACAGCTAACACAGGTGAGCTGTTTTAGTTCAGGGCCAAGAGCCATTTACCTTGAATATGTTAATGTTAACCTTAAACAATCACTAACTAACATTATCAGCTTTCCTAACAGGACAGGGTGGGACAGAGAGGTCGTCACAATTCCTTTGGGAAAAGCAACGTTTATATTTCTCCTAAGTACGAGAAGAAGTTGAAAAATGTGCTAATACTTTTCAAAACGATACTTTAGACTCTAGAGTGACCTTTACCTGGTATATCTTCCTCTATAAGAACATTTTTCTCTACCAGCTCAGCCAGAAATCAACTATACTGCCCTACGATGCAACGATTGAGACAAAACATTTTGTTAAGAAATAAGTTGGGTCCAGAATATGACATTATTATTTATATTTATTTATATATAATATATTAATTCAGATGCAACAAGCAGTTAAAACCCAAAATGATAACATCTTAAGAAACACAGCAAAAGTAAAAACCAAAGACAGCCACAACAACTGCTTCCTGCGATTGAAATGATCGTTTTTGGTTCACTAACATCGTGAAAACTGTATTTTCTGTCTAACATTTTTTTAAATTTTATTCTGCCTTTATTTATACAGGTGTAAAATCTCATTGAGACACAAGGTCTCATTTTCAAGAGAGACCTGTCATTCCAACATAACAAAAAGCAGCAGAAAAATTGACACCCAAAGAAGAAGAATACAGCCAAGTTCTGCTTAAAGCTTAGACTGTCTGGCTACTTCAAATAAAAAGCAATACATTTGGATATGAAGGTAAAATATATAATTAGCTTTCAAGTAAATTAGTAAAAGTACCATATTTTTGCTGTTACTTCTCTCTGCTTTTACATGTAAGAAAAGCTCAATAAAGTTAACAATAAAAGTAATTATTTTTAAATCCACACACTCTACCACTAACCAATAGCTTTGCCATCGGCTCAATGTCAACGTTTTCTATTAAAATAAATCTATAAATAATTGTGATACAAATATAACATTTAGTTGAAGCTGATGTTGTTTATGCATTTAATTCCCTTTTGTACGTCAACAATGTTAGTTTTTTAATTTGATTTTCACTATTAAATATTGACCTTTTAATGTCATCTAACACAATAAAATGTATGTAGGCTATGCACACTTCGCTGCAGCAAAAATACATCAACACTGCTTTTGATGCAGCTGCAACAGGGAGCTGTAATATTGACACTTGAGTAGTCAGGCCTGAATCTGATTGATTTGAACTATTTTTCTGCAGCTATGAAATAAGCCTGTAAGCTTATGAAATCATTAAATGAAGCATGAATTATATTTATGTGAGATCATATGGAAAATAGTGCGACCATTAAGGCAAACACAGCTGCATTGACTCACAGCCCCATTATATCCGGAGTTCACACTGTGCTGACTGTGACCAAAGACCACCCAACCACACTATGACCCTAGCCTGCGAGTTTTCTGAATTATAATCAAATGAGAATAATGATCTCAATGTCCTTGGAGTGCATGCAAAAAATTAGTTTGGTTTATTTACCGTCATTATCCAGGTCAATCATCTCGTGGTCCATGAGTTCATCCCTACCTGACTCCACGACTTATTTGATTGTGTGTCTCAGTGGAGGTGCAGGTCACCCTGTATCTGAGGTGTGCTCACCCTGCAGAGAAAAACTAATTTCATCATAATTTAACTGCAGGGGTGGTGTCCTGGAGGGTCAGAGGTGTTACCAGCCGCACTGCAATCATAACTTGGCAACCCTGGTGCTGCTACAGAACACATTTAATGGATATATACTTGTCACTATTTAAGATGGGAACATGTTGTCTGATGAGAAATGACCTAAAATCAAATAAACCAAGCCTTAATAGTAAAGCCAGTGCTGCTGAGTATTCTTACCTTGCATTATTTGTAATGGTCAACAGGGGGCGACTCCACTGGTTGCAAAAATAAGTTGGATTGTATAGAAGTCTATAAGAAAATTGGCTATTTCTCACATTTGAGTAAAACCTTTCCTCCTGCATTAATAGTATTAATCACTTTATCAAGCATATCTCTACCTCTTCAGTCTATAAGAAGTTGAAGAATTGGTGCATGCCGCCAGATCAGTGTTACATTTATCATCCAGTAAAACCAAAAGCTAGGCAGCCCAAAAAGCAAATAACCGAGATTAACAGTTCAATTTGGTCCAAAACTAAATAAAACAAGTTCTCTTTTAGTCACAAAGCTTGAGGCTCTTTGTGGATAATAAGTTGACCCATTGTGGTGTAAATGCTCAGTGAGAGGTATGACGCATGGCACCCTTATTTTTGTGTTCTAACAGGAACGTGTGTTTCTTACTTAACTGAAAATGACCATAAATGAGGAGTAGCCAATCACTTTGATTGCTTCACCGTGCTGAATTTAAATGCAGTGAGAAAGCCCAGCATCTTCAGACAAAGAAAGAGCTCTCCACTCTCAGTAAAACCAAGCTGATGTGATTAAAAATGTCAGATCCACTTAATCTCCAAAAAACACACGAAGAAGAGGGCAGATAACCTTCATGGCATTCAAAGACCTGGTATATGCTTCTATATTGACTGCTTTGAGGGATGTAAAAATACGAGGGCATCACATCAGTCAAACCCCGAGCAACACTACGGGGGTAATACGTGTGTCGGCTTGAGGTTGATGTCGTTTTGAAGGTTTACATTTTGCAGTGGATTTAGTCATGGTTTCTGCCGTGGGCTGTAAGCAGGTGTGGATTAATATGCCAGAGCACAAATGCAGCCCTGATGCGCTGTCAGTTGACCTGACCTCCTTCTCCGCTGCTCACCCTCTTTGTTCCGCTGCCATGTCGTACTGCTTCTCCAGATACAGCCCGCCATTTCCCCATCTTCTCCTCCCTACATGTCTGTCTCTTACTCTCCCCTCTCCCTCCATCATGCCATACTCTTTTCCTCCTCAGCCTCCTCAGCCCTCCCTGGCTGCTTTACTCCATACCTACCAGATAACATGATGCCTGCCCATGGGAAACATGATTAACAGGCTCCATTTCACTGCGTACCAGGAGTCACGGTTCCATCTTCCTCCTGCCAGCATGGGAACGCAGCCTTTTATATTCTCCTCGGCTGTGACAGCTGGAGGACACCCTCCTGGGCATCTGCACGTCTCCATCTTTCGCAGAACAAAGAAATGAGCGATTAATCTTTAGACATCGACCTGTCAACCATTGAAAGCTTTGGATAGGATTCCTCACAAGACCTTGGGCCTTTTTATTGCTTTGATTGCATGTGACATCTTTAATAGGTCATTTAAAAGTACCTCAAAGTGATATTTAATAACCATGTACGGTATGCATATCACTGCAGGAGGGAGCTCCCTGATGTACGAGTTGTTATCATCAATGTATTTTCAGAATAGGAACTACTTTTATTATTCTAATCAGAGATTGATGTTCTTTATACCTTCAAGGTCAACATGTCCCCCATCTAATTTGTCCTTGTGCTATATTATCATATGAGCACTTTGGAGGGTTGGTCTTTCCTGTTGTTTTGAGCAGGCTGATGATTTTGAGGCCTTAAAGTGAGTTGCATGTTTTGTAAGATTTACATGAATACATCTGGATAAGAATGTGTGTTTAGTGAGACAAATCCAAACTGACTTGGCTTTTTACCAAGCTGATAGGAATAATTATTAAGTAAACTGTTTACTCTTCCCCCCCCCCCACCTCCCTGTAATTGTGTGGCTCCCTAGATGAAGACAATCTTTGTTCCCCTGATCTTGTTTACTCCATCTGTGATTAGTTTGGATTTTCTCTGTTACAGATCTCTCTGTGGACAACTACAACATCTGAATAACCGATATTGATATTTATTGAGCCCCATTCTGTACTTTAAAGTGCATGTGCCTTAGAAACTGCCTTAACTGTGATTCGTCTTCTGCTGTAATTTAGGGGCTTTAATAAAAATCACATTAGGTTTTTCTTTTTTTTTATAGCTTACGCTTTGGTTCTATTGGTTATGAAATCATAAACAAAGTAATCGCAAATGTAAAAAAGGGCCCCAGTTGGAATAATGAGGACATTGCAATTATGCATCTTAACAATTAGTCCTTCTCTCATCTCTTATATTATTTGTTGAGATATGTGTGGAACTCAAGAAAGTCAATGACAGAACCTTCATAGTTGTGATCGTTTGAGGATGTTAGCTCTGCACAGGAAATAATATATTGCGTTCATTATCTACACTGAAGCTGCCTACATATAGAGTCATTTTCAGCTATTATCCATTTAAAGTCAGAACACATCAGAGTGCACTTTAGGAGGGAATTGATTATTAAATCAATCAGTCATTTGAAGTCGTTTCAAGAGTGTTTACGAACCTGTTATGTGTCATTTTCCAAAGTATGGTGTTCATTGTATATTCTATAAAACATTCGGTTTCCAAGCCTTTATTTATCATAATTAAAATTAGACTTCAGAGTTGCTCATGCAGCAACCCCTCACCATCATGTCAGCTTCCTTTCATAGTTGTACTTTGTTGTGTTTTATGGCAGATGTTGACATGTTCACACTGCATTGCATTGCCTCACAATAATAATGTAACACAACATCTTTATTTAAATGAAGGTTGGGGAAAACTGCTGTATTTTCAATTCAACAACATGCTTTGCAATGATCGTCTCTGCACTCGAATCAAGAAACATGAACTGGCACAATATTTAGTTTTTATCAACACCTGTGATCATCATCCCATCTGAAATGGGTACATTTTGGGAGGTCCGTGTGGCCAAGGGCTTTACATGTATAGCATCCAGAGATAATGCCAAGAAATGTACTTTTGGTGGAATGCAGTTCCCTAAATATCTAATTTTCTTCAACCCTCCTCTTCTTATAGTGTAAGAAAGGCAAAAGAAAATACATAAAGAAAGGAATGATGGATTTCATATTGCACACACACTCATATTCGCATCACTAACCACCACATGTCCATAAGCAATCTTTCTAAAGTGAAAAGGGCATACTGAAAGGCATTGCCTTAGTTTCTTGACAAATTCATCGAGTTTCACCTCACCTAATCCATCCACTGAACATCATTTATTAAACAAATATGAATGATTTTCACATTTTCCTAACATATCCCCTGTGACGAGAGTCATGAGTTTTAGTAAAACTTAAAAAAAAAAAAGTAAAGCTTGGAAATTAAGATGTTTATTTCTGAATGAGTTATTTGTGTACCTGCAGAGCCCAAACAAACCTTCCCTCCTCACTGACACTGAGCTATGGTTTTGCCTTAAATTCAACATGCTGCCCTCTGTTGGTTTGAACGGGAAGCATTTAAACCCCCTGCGAAACACTTCAGGATTACTGCTCTACAAATATCCAGTATTAGTCACCCCAATTCATCCCCAAAGCCTTAACTATGTTGATGTTTCATATTACATTGATTCTCTTATCTGCAAAATACATGTATTCCTTGTAAAAGTGAATATTTTCAGTTTTTAACCGTATCTCTGAACACTAACACAAATAAAATGGTGGTATAGAAGAGATTCTTGTTTCCTGATTAAACCCGTACACATCACTTCAATCTTTATTTCATACAGTTTTTTATTCAACATTGACGCACTGAGACATGTTTTAATTGAAAACAAAGTGTAAAACATGTTCAGACCCAAAACTATTATACAGTCACCATGATTAATGGTCCCTTGTTTATTTAGTTTGTGCAACAGTTGTTCAATGTTTTACTTTGCATACTCAGTCTGAAAATAGACCAAATAGAATCAAGCTGTTGCACATGTGTCAGTATTTAATTATCGAAATAGAGAGGACATGACCTTAATGGTACCTATAGCCCTCAACGCAAGGATCGATACTAGACTGTCAACAAACATCTAGGCTGCCCCTGTAAAGGGTCTTTGAGCAAGGCATTAAAACGTTGGAATCCATTGCTCTGCACGACTGTGATCATACAAGGCATTAGGGAAAGATAATGGACATTTTCTACCGTCCCAAACCACATGTTAACTTGATTGAATGCAGCAAAAAAGAGCATGTCAGCCTCCACATTTCAGATATGTTGCCCCTGCACATACTAAGCTGAACTTTCACATGTCACAGCAGTTAGTATGTGTCTACATGAGTGTTAACTGGGTCAAAGGAATCACACGTTCAGTGCCATTAATCACTAGGCTACTACACGTTTGAACGGATTAACATCACGATTATCTACGACTAAGAACATCCTCACGTATGAACTCCACTAACAGGTCACAGAGTTGATGTTGGCACCAATACTTCACACTGGCAAAGGCACTTCCACTGCTGCAGGTGTAGAAGAGTGGATCACACCGATAATCAGCCCAGAGTGGATTTTCCAGTTCCAAGAGTAGTGCATGACAAACACGCCTCTATTATTAGACTGTAACCCTGGGGCACTCATCTTTCTCAGATCTGCAATGGAAGAGAAAACTCAAGAGAAATCAATTTTTTATTAATTTTTTTTTTTAAATTGCCATATTGAGCAGTTCTAAGAGAAGGAATACAAACAACATTTAATGTTTGAAGATCAGTTTTCAGCTGGATGAAAGGATAATACCTTAATTTTAGGCTATTAAAATCTATCCTAGCTTTCCTAAAATATGCTCTTCAGGAGAAACAAAAAAGAAATATATGATTTCATTTCCCTATTCAACTCGTTTATTTTGGTTGTCATATTCAGAATACATGGTTAAATCGATTACATTTCAATGCTTGTGTGTTGTCACACAGTCTATGGTTGTCACATGCATCACAAAGAGCCCCACCTGCTAACAAAAGGAAAAAAAAGAGCCTATTGATTTGCCTAATTTAGAAATAAGTATTTCGGATTAATCCATGACACACTTATTGACCCTGCAATTCCGTCAGTGCTTGAATATTATAGTTTTAAAAAATGTAACGCGCATGCCAAAATTCAAATGTGATGTCGCACGCAGCTTATTGCTGACCAGCTGCAATTGATTGGCTATTTTGCCAAGTTCTGCCATAATGTGCTCTGAGTTGCTAGAAGAGTTATTAGAAATAAGTGTTGCTTTTGAAACGCTAGTTAATGAGGGCACCATGGACGATCTGGACTATTATCTGCAGCACACTTTTAAAAGTCTGTTTAGAAAAACTTTAAACGAGGATAAACAAACAAATAATCAGCGGTACAACGCGGTGATGGTGGGCGTGCTGCAGAGCTAACAGAGCTAACTATGCGAACAGCCACACAAACAGGAAGTGGGTAGAGGAAAAGAGGTATGTGCCCAGCATTCTTGCCAACCCTCCCGATTTTGGCGGGAGACTCCCGATTTCATTGCCCTCTCCCGGTTTCCTCCCGGGGTTATATTTCTCCCGCATTTCTGCAACAGTTCTAAATTGGTTTGAATCCTACTTAAAGGACAGCAAAAACTTTGTTTCTATAGGTAAATACACATCTGAGTTGACAAATATGACATGTGGTGTTCCTCAAGGCTCCATCTTGGGGCCTCTTCTCTTTAACATCTACATGCTACCACTGGCTCAGATAATTAAAAACAACAAAATAAGTTACCATAGCTATGCGGATGACACACAAATTTACGTAACAATTTCACCAGGAGACTATGCTCCAATTCACTGAGTAAGTGCATTGAACAAATCAATGACTGGATGTGTCAGAACTTTCTCCAATTAAACAAAGATAAAACTGAGGTAA
>NW_011342396.1:764215-787014 GCF_000735185.1 Notothenia coriiceps | reverse complement strand
CACATTAAAACAGTTACTAAATCAGCATACTATCACCTAAATAATATATCTAGGATTAAAAGACTGATGTCACAGCAGCTTTTGGAAAAACTTGTCCATGCTTTTATCTTCAGTAGACTGGACTACTGTAATGGTGTCTTCACAGGTCTCACTAAAAAATCTATTAGAAAGCTGCAGCTAATTCAGAACGCTGCTGCTCGAGTCCTCACTAACACTAAGAAAGTGGATCACATCACTCCTGTTCTGAAGTCTTTACACTGGCTTCCTGTATGTCAAAGAATAGATTTCAAAATACTGCTGCTGGTTTATAAAGCTTTGAATGGATTAGGCCCAAAATACATTTCTGACCTCCTGCTAAATTATGAACCATCCAGATCTCTCAGGTCTTCAAGGACTGGTCAGCTTTCTGTCCCCAGAGTCAGAACTAAACATGGTAAAGCAGCATTCAGTTATTATGCTCCAAATATCTGGAACAAACTCCCAGAAACCTGCAGGTCCGATGCAACTCTTACTACTTTGAAATCCAGGCTGAAGACTTTTCTTTTTTTCGCTGCTTTTAATTGAACTATTCACATTTTAAACTGCACTGTAACTTTTATCCATGTATTTTTTCTTTTAATGTTTATTTTATTATCTTATCTTTTTAATGACTGATTTTAAATGCCATTTTCTTTAATGTCTTTCATTTTTTGTAAAGCACTTTGAATTGCCTTGTGTTGAAAGGTGCTATATAAATAAACTTGCCTTGCCTTGCATTTCTCCCGATTTCTGACGAAATCAGATTTACTCAGGACTGTTTCCACTCGGACTTTAATACAGCTACACCATTGTTTGGTTTCCATGGTAGCGGGTCTCTTTAGTAGCGTGCGTGACTGAAAGTCTGAGAGGGTGAGGCAGATAGTCACAGAAAACAGAACAAGAATCGACAACTATACCCTCTGCTCACTCCTTTCCTGAAAAATACAGGTCCAGCCCACACATATGCTCCATCAAGGATGGTGCTACAGGCTGCAAGACAGTGCACTTACAACTACAATAAGCATGTGTAGATGTTAATCTAATACAGCTCCGGTGATCCACTAACATTTACCTTTAAAAGTTCTTCATCAAAACTGGACTTAAGTAAAAAAATATATATATATCATACTTTATTTGTAAAAAGTAAGAGAACGCATTATGCAAAATAGCCATTTTAAGCACTGGGTGTATGTATTGGGTATTCATACACTGACATTATTTTACAAAAATAATTGTTGCATGTTTGTGTTCATAACTTAAATGTTGCAAGTTTATTATAATTGCTGTATATAATACTGGGTAGTTAAACTTATAATAATATATTATAATGTTTCTTGATTTATAATTTGGAATTAAGGACCTACATCTGCAAAGTGATAAACTCAATATGTCAAATGTAACATTTAGTGGAGTTAAAAGTACAACATTTGCCTACAAAATGTAGTGGAGTGAAAGCATATAGTAGCATAGTGTGAACATACTCATGTAAAGTACAGGTACCTACATTTTTTTTACTTGAGTACAGCACTTCAATAAATGTACTCAGTTACATTACACCACTGCATGGATCTCACAGCAGAGGTGTGTTTTGCTGTGCCAGATTCTGCCAGCCAGAGACTCCTAGGCTCTGTCCCTAATGAAATAACCCCTTCTGACAGATGGCAAGTACCACTTTCCCTCTGTTGCATAATTTAAACTGACCTCTCTAATTGGACAATGATTCAAGTTATCAGCCAGTGGGAGAAGGTCAAGCTCGTCTGAGCTGGATTCTGCTTAAAACTGACAAGGATTTGTTTATCTTGGGAACAATATCAAAGTTTCTCATGAATATACAGTGAATTTAAAAATACATTATTTAACTACAAGACCAAGCTACAACATTTGGCAGTTTTTGTGCATAAATCAAGCTAAAATGGAGCAATGATGTTGCATTAGTGCCAGCTTATTTTAGACCTAATAAAAACAATTAGGATAGGATGTCAAATGTCCTCACCCTGAACCTAAAATCTTTGATTTAGGCTTGACAGAGACCTGATCTGTAACCCTGACCCTAATCCTGAAGGATTTGGGGCAGGGTTATATACCTGAATGCTCAGGTTTGAATATAAAAACCTGAGCATTCAGGTGTACAAAAAGGGCTCAGCACAATCAACCTTGTTGCTAGATATATATTGTTAACACTAAATTGTCAGTTTAAACTACCTATGAAAGTGTAGTCTGCTACGTAAACAAGAAAAAAAGTCGGCATGTAAAAAAGCATTCCTCACAAATGTTGGTGTGGTTGTATCAGGGCTCCTTTCAGAATACATGGACAGAATATGAATATAGTTTAGTTTTATAATCTTCTCAACCACACTGTGACAATCAGTACCTGATATCACCTATTTATGTGTGCCTTTCTAGTCAAGCAGAGATAAAGGAAGTTCTTCTGACTACTTTGGAAATGTCAAGTTCTTTCGTGCAAAGACAGATATCAACATTATTGTGATCACCCTTATCCTTTTAACTGAGATGAATGTCCAAATGAAATGTTTCATTTGCTTTAGCTGACAGCCATTTTTCTTTTAGAGTTTTTGAAAACGAGTGGTGCTGTGACGAGCATGGACGTCATATTCTACGAACTTCAGAATAGAGTTATCTGACCTCTGACCAACCATCTGAGAAAGGTAAGCAACACGTATCTCTCAGTAATCAAGCATCACAAATAAAGATATCGAATGAGAAATATAACGATAGTCTTCAATTCAGTGTTGGTCTCTGATCTCTGCTTAAGGATTTTAAAGCTACATTCAAACAGGTCAGCTGTAGTCTTTTTGCTGTAGTCGACAATACCAGGTTTTGCATGCTGTTCTGTGGTCACAACATGTTAATAACATGTTTGTCGAGACAACTTCTGCCTTCTAGTGGTCAAACAACCGGATAATACTATGTCACTCCTAATGGGGTACAACAATCAGCTAAGATTACTGTGTCAGAAAACAGCCTGGGTGGATTAGTTTGCTGTTGAAGAGGCTTATTTACTGCAGCAAATTGTTAACAACCAACAAGGGCAGCTAATCCTCCTCCCAGAGGCAAGGGTGGAGACTAACAATATCGAGCCTTTCCCCCCCGACAGATCATAACAGGAGAGGCCACACATGCCACCACTGTCTCTACCCTTCTCCATCACACAGCCATCAGCTTCAGCATCCCAACCTGCAAAGAGAACTAAGAAACAGAAGTCTTGGCTGAGAAGCTGCTTCTTTTTTTTCTTCTGTGAAGAAACATCAACCTATCGTGGATGGGCAAATATGGAATAATTGAGCATCAAAACGACATGGTTGCTCTTTTTCAGAGGAAACAGCGCAGATAGCAGAAGAGGAGGATTCAACTTTTCGTCTTTAACAGCCAACAACAGGAGAAAGGAAGGGGGTATTTTGACACTGCTCTTAACAATGCGAAAACAGGCCTTCACCTGGCAGTGAATGAGGCACATTGTTTGACATGTATCTGGGTTAACAACACAAAAGCTGCCATCCTGACCTCACTTGGCACCTGAAATTGCTGGCCTAAGAGGTGGATAAAAGCACACAAATGATCTTGGTATCTACTGTTGGCAGTGGATATCTGTTCTGGGCTGGTTGGCAGATCCCCAAGTTTGTTGATCTGACAGATGAAGGTCCAGAAGGTGGCTTACAGGATGAGGCCAGGCGCCCACGTGGCCCAGGAGGGATTACAAGCCGCAAGAAGAAGGTAAAGGGATTAGACGCAAAACCCAGCCTGCTTTTTTAACCACGTCACTGTTGTGACACTGACAGGGAAACTCCCGAGCCAGAATTCTATCCGTTCACCGTCTCCGTCCTCTCCTCCCTCCCCGGCGGCTCTGCTCATCCACCCATGCAGCCCCCTTGGTTCCTAGGAACTCACTGCCGCTGAAAAACTGAACTGGAGCACAGATAGGAGTGGACTGGACGACCTCTTTTTGCTACGGGCTAATGAGCTGAAGAACTTGTCAGCACAGATGAAGAGACTGATGGACATTCTGCTAATGGACTCAAGATAAAGAGACCCTGGATTTTCTTGTTGTCTGCAACAAGTCTCTTTACAAATGAAAACTTCGGGCTTGAGAACCACATAAATAAGCGCATCATGCTTTTGAAGTCAGGAATATTCCTCACTCTGTGTCTGTTTACCCTCCAAGCAAGTCGAATCAAAGGTAAGAATCCTATAGGGAGGTTTGTTTTCCTGTTAACATTTCCCTTTAGTTATTGCCTTTTTGTTGTGTTTGGAGAAAGACATTTTGTTTATTTTCACACAAGTTTCAGTAGATGCAAGTTTCAACAATCTAACTCTCTAAGGCTCCACTTTTAGCCAGTACAGAGCTAATTCATTCAACAACCTAGTTAGCCAACAATAAATGTCTAAAGGCCTTTTACACACCTGCTCTTAAGAAGGACCAAACTTTGTGAAATTGAGAAAAGTCACCATTCAAATTTTGTTTGAGATGCACTTCAAGGGCAACATGGTTTTACAGTTAACATTTTGCATGACTCAGCAATTTAAAAATCTCCCTCAGTAAACTTCAAAATGCTTGCTCATCCTCAAACAGATCTTTGATTTATCTTTTTTAAATGTCAAGCAGCCAGCGAGCCATTTTTATGGCCATGACTATTCACTATGAATTATCAAGCAGAGGCATATAATAGATGTTAACGGAGGAAGATAGCATAATTTCGTCAGTGATAACATTTGCCTCTGCACTGGTTGTCTCGTTCAGTGTGATGTGCCCGGGTGAGCTCATTATCCCGAAGGAAACAAAAGCCATTCTGTTCCCAGTGTCGCAGGACGCTAATCTTTTCTGGCTTGTAATTCTGCTTTGAGGCCTTTTTGCGGCTGCACCGAGCATTAAGGCCCGCTCCAACACTCCCTCCCCTCACTCGGGCTCTTGTGTCTCTGCATGTGCAAGTCAGGTTTCAAGTTGACCAATTTTCCAAAAATACCCATTAAAATGTTGTCTTACTGCCGTGACTATTATAGGAAACGCACATGATTTGGCGAATGTCAGACCACCTGCTGAAATGTTTGGAAGTGGAGGATTTACCGGGTGAATGGGTCTGCCTGACACTGAATTGGGGGATCATTTTGCCAACAAAGCTGCAGGCTGAACTGTCAATTCCCACACATTCTTTGCATGTTCTTGGTGTTCGGCCAAATTAAGATTTGTGGAAAACAATATTGTTCATTGTAGAGGTATTTGTTTTCGTGCAAAACAGTGGCCGTTTCTCAATCGCGAGGAAACTTGCTTCCAAGCCAATATTTCAAGGATACTACATCATCGTGTGCCGCCGAAGGACTGTTCCAATCTCCAGCATACTTGGAATTCCACCGAGGCCGCGTCCTTGGTTTGGGGGTAATTTCGAGGCTGCACATGGGAAGACTTTGCGTCCTTCAAATCCCCACAATGCTTTGCGCACGAACCAATTTCCCCAAATCTGTGGCGGAAAATGTAAGGCGGGGCCTCTCATATGACGCACACCTGCACACTTGCTAGCCTGTTCCACTCTTCGTTTTCCGAATGCCAGGAAGGATTCTTGCCTAGCTTCTGAAGGACGTGACTCGGAAGACATGTGCTACCAAGCAAGCATCCTCGCGATTGAGAAACGGCCAGTGATTCACCACTTATTTGTTTTCCTTTCTAGCTCTACCAATTTTTCACAATTCTTATTTTAATGCTTATTACCAAATATTACTAAATAGTAGTCGCACAGCAGTACACATCCAGACCTAAATGCCTACAATTTGACATGAGTCTTAGACCAAGTCCTTATGAGCAAACCTGTATAAGAGCAGACCTTTTGACAGATAGCTCTAACATGACCCAGATCGTTTATTTTGAATTAAATATTTTTACAATTTTTCATACCCAATTGACCCATATTCTTATTTCATAATGACGGTGTTTTTATTTAGATAATAACGTCCAGGTTATTGTAAATTCACCATTGAAATCTTGCCTAACACGTTCAAATAAAATAGACATTTAAAAAAAAGAAATTGGAAAGAAAAATAACCAAAACTAATTTAACCTTAAGAAATGAGAGAGAAAAAGGTCTAAAACCTACTCCAAGATTATAACTTTAAAAGACCAATTAGGCCAGATCATATGCCATTGAATTAGCTTCTGGTTATCACTTTGAATGAATGTGTTTATTCGTCCATGTGGGGAACCTCACACATCAGCCACCAACAGTAATGAAAGTGTGGAAACAATTTAGAACAAAATCACACCAGTGACCATGCAAGAACACACCTAACATTTAAGGTCAAGAATGTATGTATTGCCTCAGTGCATGCTGAGATTGTTTACAACTCGCCTACCACATAGCTAACAGAATATGAATGCTGCATTTTGCATTTATGCCAAAATTGGATCGCGATTCAACAAACAAATGTATAAACAGTAGTTTACAAAGATGTACCTAAAAAATCTCCCCTCCCTCAACCAGCGTCTTTGTCATCCTTTTACAGTTCACCGACTATCAACTAATCAAGCATTGATCAACTAAGCTCATTATTACTGTAATTGTATTATCACTATACATGCATGTTATTCAAATAAGAACTCCATTCCACTCTTATTTCATTATATTTTCTTTGCATTCACTCTGTTTCAAATCCAAGTTCACAATTTTTTCTTATCTAATACGATACACATTTGTATTAAGGGTGGCAGGGCCCGTGTGTTTCTTTGCATTAGCTTGCTTATTCACTTGTCTAAAATATACACAACGTTGGAGCCTGCATGTACCCCTTATCTTGTTTATCTTCACAACAATGTTCCATCTCCAGCTAAAAGCTCTCTTTTCTCAGTTACCTTTATTGTCCCCTTATTTAGAGGAAATAGTCAATTAATTAGGTCAAATGACCTCAAGTCTGCGAGATGGGGTGAATAAATGTAGGCTTATTGTCTTATAAAGTCAGTCAAGGTCTGCCACCTGGCATCCCAATGAGTACCATTCTTTTAAAATAGATTTTACCAAGGGGTGACTGTTAGTGATGGTTGAGTGGCACACTGGCTTGTGTAATGGAGTGGAATGACCTTACTGTCAGGGCGGTCATGGTAGTTTTCTTTTTTACTAAGATGATCAGAAAATGAGGGCACTCCTCCTCATGTGTGCAGCATTTTAGTAATATAATCCGGCAGTGGCTCAGTCAGTAGGGGCTTGGACTGGGAGCCGTAGGGTCGTTGGTTCAAGTCCCCAACCAGACCTAAATATGGAGTGTGGACTGCTACTTGGAGTTCACCTCCTGGGCCCTGCCGTGGTGCCCTTGAGCAAGGCACCGGACAACCCCCCCCCCCACTCACATTGCTCCCCGGGCGCTGTACAATAGCTGCCCACTGCTCCTAGTACTAGACTCCTGGTACTAGGATGGGTTAAAAGCAGAGAACACATTTAACTGTGTGTGCTGTGTGCTCTGCATGTGTGACCATTAAAGAGGGTTACATCCCGGTTCCCAATATTATAATACATGGACATATTTCGGTAAGATGTGATGTTTTTGCGGGGTATCCACCTGTAACTAATTTTAATCTCTTTGAGATTCACCGTGCACGCACATCCTGCTTGAACTGTAATCCTCATGCATGAGTTTCTGCAAATTCACACCTGGACGCTGCCCAGCACAACCTCACACTGGGTGTTTCTCAATCGCGAGTAGTACGCTTGCTTGGTAGAACATGTCTGCCGAGCATCTTGCTTCAGAAGTGAGGCAAGAATCCTTCCTGGCATTCGGAAAACGAAGAATGGAACAGGCTAGCAAGTGTGCAGGTGTGCGTCATATGAGAGGCCCCGCCTTACATTTTCCGCCACAGATTTGGGGAAATTGGTCCGTGCGCAAAGCATTGTGGGGATTTTAAGACCGCGGAGTCTACACATGTGCAGCCTCAAAATTTCTCCTAACGAAGTACGCCGGGCTCGGTAGATTTCCAAGTGTGCTGGAGATTGGAACAGTACTTCGGCGGCACTCGATGACGTAGTATGCTTGAAATAGTGGCTCTGCAGCAGCTTTACTCGAGATTGAGAAACACCCAATGACACTGTGAGCCACTGAGCAGCTTCAGTAGTGCAACGTGGGTCAAGTTGCTCAAGGGCATCTCAACCACTGATCCTGAGGGAGAAGAATGTTACTCATTCACTTTCTCTACACATCTCTGCACTTTCCAATCATTCAAAATGACAACCCTTCCAGTCGCAAAGGCCCCAGACATTTTTACACAACAGTGAATTTGAAACCTCAAGTAACTCATTGCACCTTTTTTAGTTGTTGCAAAATCCCACGTGCAGAGGATTTGTCTTCACTCCATTGTATACAAAATAAACTCTAGGATCCTCTGTGTATAATATACCTTTCACTGCAAAGCCAGATGCTAATTATAGGCAGAGCAAGCAGAAGTTAACTTCCAGTAAGAGGACTGGACAGATGCTATTAAGTATGAACGTGTTGGATTAGGTGTCTGTCAAGTTTAATTCTACTCTGTGGTTGTTGGCGTTCAATGCCTGGTTCCTGGTTACACACTTAAAGCTAGATATTTAAAGGGAGCTTCAGTGATTTAACTTTACACATCCATAACAATGTATGCAAAAGAGGCCGCATCAGTTCTAAACTGAACCGGTGTAGCCATGGGTCACTGTATAAAATCACAGCATCTTTAAAAAATGATACTTGATGATGTGTTTCGTTTTACACCAACGTCTACATAACCACGTGCACAGGATAAGCTTCCTGTCAATATTCAAAGCCCCAAGCCAATTATGAGATAACCCTTGATGACACCACTGTGACATAACCGCGTGTGTTGCTGTTTTCACATGATGCGTGTTACTCCCTGTGTGGTTTATCATACTTTTTTCCCCTTCTTTTTTAAAATAACCCTTTGTTTGGGATATTACATGTTTAGCATTGTGTTGCCGTGAATAATATTGAGTTTGCCTTTATCTATAGGAAGAAAAAGACAACTTGTCTAAAGTGTACATGTAAAAATCTAATATACCCTTAAAGATAAAGGAAGTTGTACATGTATATATGTGGGACCAAAGCATGTGCTGATGTAAGATCATGGGGATGCATGTGTTCCTATAGTCACACTACATGTCAAATAGACTCGCATGCATGACACTGTTACCCACTTCTCCTTCCAATTGTTTGTCTTATCTGTGTTATAGGTTTGTCATTGTACTGTCAGACAAACGTAACAAGTAACATGTCATGGTTAATCTATAACAACTTAATGAATAAGATGAGCACCATTTTTTAAATTTACATTATTGACATAACAAGTAATTCAATTGTTATGTTTTGACATTTGCAACTGTAAAAGAAACAAATAAGTGCTTTGGTTAGGTGCTGCCCTCTGTCAGTTGTTAATTATAATAATTAACACAAAAACCAACAAGAAATGTCACTAGCATGATCAAGGCAAGGCAAGTTTAATTATATAATGCTTTACACAAATTAAAGACATTAAGAGCATTAAGAAACATATTATAAAATGGCTTTTGAAAAACACTCATTTAAAAGCAAAGGTAATAAAACATGAATAACAAAGGTACATGAATACAAATTACAGTCCAGTGTAGGGCTGCTCAATTAATCGTATTTTAATCGCAATTACGATTATGGCTTGCAACGATTACGAAAACAACGTAATCGAAATAAAACGATTATTTTTGTATTATTATTATTACTTTTTTTTAATTAATTTTTAAATTAATTTTTTTTTTTTATTGGTTTTTCAGTTGAGTTATACCGTACTTAAAGTTCAAGGTAATCAACTGTTAAAAACGTACTGTTGGATAATCGTTTTTAATAATCGTGATATCAATTATTGACCCAAATAATCGAGATTATGATTTCTGCCATAATCGAGCAGCCCTAGTCCAGATACACACATCTGAAATGTTTAGGTCTGAATCTCAATCATTGCTAACCTTTTAGCAGAAATTGTTTTCTTTGACCTCAACTTAATTCCAGCTACCTATGTTACTTACGTCGTATGATAACTCAAGCTGAATACTGTAAAGATTATATTTATTTTCTAAACTTACATTTTCTCTTGTAGAAATACATGACCACGGTTTTTCGGGACTCAGGGATGTGAAGTACCGATACTTTCTAGAATCCTCCAGACCGATCAGACACACCACAAATGTCAGAGCGGAGCAGAATGGACATCGGAATAAGAGGTCGCCGCTCCTCACCACGGGGGTCAAAGTGTGTCCGCAGGAGACGATGAAAGCAGTCATCGGCAGCCATCGGGCCTATTACAAACTCAGAGGTAAACTTGTGTAAGCTTATTCTAAGTTAGGGTTTATTAATGAAGTAAATGTAACTTGATGCATAATTAGGACATCCAATATGAATTCAATAAGCCTTTCATAAAACATTGACTGTCAAATGAGAATAAAGCACTTAATCAGCGTTCCCTTTTGATGTTTCGGTGAAACTGAATCTAATCCCCTCAAATTATGTATGATTCTCTAAATCTTATCAATGGATGGATATGCACATACTGTAGCACATGATATCATGACGTTATATGCAAATATGCTTTGTCCAAGTGAGATGAATTGTAGATGATTTAAGCGGCAGAGATTGCCACTTTTCTTGTTACAATGGAAAAGTAATACGAACTGTTCCACAACAGCTGCTATGGCGTAGGATTTTAAAATGAGGCAGATTAATTTGCTGTATTGGATGTAATCGCTTCGTTCCAGAAATTAGTTTGTCAGAGAATACATTTCCCACAGGCATCACGATATTGGACAATGTGGAGGTTGTTTCCCCCACAGAGGAAGATAAAACACAGTTTAGCTCCAGGGGGTCTCTGTGCTCATGATTGTAATATTAGTAAAAATGTCATGGACAGACGAAGAGTTAAATATACAGTTTGAAATTTACTGAAACAGGCATTCCTGCCTTTTTGTTCTGTCCCATTTATATCATGTTAAATATATATTGTGATTTATCAAAAACATTGTGTCGAATGTGAAACTCAGTGAAATGTTTCTGATGAAACAATAATCTATATATCAAAGCAAAGTCTCCAAATACAGACATGCCATCAATCACAAATCCTATTTATCCGTAGTCCTTTGATATCTCCATGCTCCATTTTCATCCTTTCTGCCCTTGTTGCAAATAAATGTTATGCCATCTCAAGTCATCACAATATCTTTTTTTGTCTAAGATATTAGATTGTGTCTCATATTTGCACTTATTCCAGTGTTTGCTCCAATATTTTCTGAGAGGAGTCAAAAAGAAAAATCCATAAAATGACATGACATCTCTTTAGTTTGCCAGGAAGCAATTTGGGAAGCATTTCGGATCTTCTTGGACCGATCGCCGAACTCAGAGGAGTACAGAGCCTGGCTCTACACCTGCCAGCATGAAAACCTCTGCATGGACGACCTGGCCCAGAACTTCAGCAGCTCTCAGGAGCATCTGGACCTGGTGGCCCGCGTGAGTGCAGCACCAACACAGCCAAAATATCTTCACTGACCAGCCTCCTCTCACGAAATGTGTTCAAACTGTGAGGCAGTTTTAAATCAGCATTCAGAGTGATTGTGAATAACCGGTAACTTTCTTATTTCCAGAGGGTAGCCGAGCAAGCTGAAGTTGAAGGGTATGTAAATTTGCTATGTACAAGTGTGACTGAACTCAATACAGTTTTAAATCAAAATAAGTTCACAGTTGATTTGTTTAACATTGCAAAGTGGTACATTATTTCCAGTGTGATTTCAGGAGAGGCAATGAAAATGTCAAATCAACTAAACCTTTTTGCTATCCTAGCTAGAAAAAATACATTTGGGATACTAGGCAAAAAATAAATATTGGTTTTAAGCTTGAAGATTCTTGAATAACTCTCACATTTGATACGGCAAGTATTCAACTGCATTTGTAACAAACGTTTTTATTTTCAGAGTTTTTGCTGGACCCACAGAGTCAGGAATTGATTGTGAGTTGAACCCTAACACACAATGTTTAATGAAAGCATTTCAATATGTTTATCATCTTAGAAGCTATCTCAACATTTTCATAACACCATTAAATAATGAGTTGTTTTTGGTCTCAGGCACCTGGACACCCCCAATGATTGTGCTACCAACTCAGGATAACGTGAGTGAACCCACAAATGTTTTAACGATCAAAAAATTATCAAAATCAGTTGACACTGTCTAACCACAGTCGTTTTCTTTTTTTGCCAGAACGAGGAAGACCCCAACATGATCAAAGAGAACTTTGCGGAGTATGTTATCCATTTCAGTGTCACCATCTCAGATCCGGCGTTCACCAAGCTGCTCAGTGACCCCCAGGCAGTGGAGTACAGTGAAATCAGACAAGAGCTCACAGAAAAGGTAAGAGCCAAGTGTTCAGACCCAAAGTAAATATCAACTGTCTCTTCCTTGCCTTATATACAAACACAGGAACCCACATCCTAGCAGAGCTGTGTTTAAGAAGCTTTTTAAGATGTTACTGAGGGTGAGGAAACTCTGCCGGAAAAGTGAGATATACTGAGGTTTAAATTACAAACTTTCACACACAGGTTTCTTTTTGGTCACCTGTAACCTCTTAATAAAGCAAACAAATCCATCTGAATGACTCCGTGACTATTCTTCCCTTCTTTCACTGCAGTGTTCATTATGCAACATTCCTCACAATGGACTCAATGTGATTGCCAGCTTCTCTGGCCTTGTATTGTTAAATGTCAAACTCACCGTGATTGATTTAACAGCTTTAAGGTCACAAACCAGAGGTCTTTAGGTAAGACTTCTAAATGACCACAAGCCTGAAATAGTAAGATCTAATCATATAGATTATCTCTGACTAAGAAGGCATTGAAAGAGGCTCTAAATGCAGCTCTTCTACTGGTGTTAAATGACCTGGAAGTTGGAATTACACAGTGCAACCACTGCAGAAAGGCGGTTTTGATGTGTGTGTTTTTTTTAAATATTATCAAAGAAATAAAACACATTTGGGTTCAGGTTCATTCTTAAAACTTTAATTTCAAGCCTGCAAACATGGTGGAAATGTATTATTTTAAATGTTGTTGCTGGATAGATAAATCAAGATATCATGGCTGTCTACTAACATCAAGATTACTTTCCCTTTTGACATGCCGCAAGCCAGCCGCTAATGCTTCCTGGCGCCTTTCCCCCCCTTCCTCCTCGTTGTCTTCAGTGTGTCCACCTTTATCCATCACCTGAGCTCCACACCCAAATACACACCCGTTCCCAATCCCTCTAATCAGCTCCATTACACTTATACAGGTCACTTCACTTTCTGCTTGTTAGGACCTTAGTGTGTGTCTGGTGTGTCTGCATACCTGTCCACTTTGGATATTCTGTAAAAGAAAACATGTATTGACAAGTCTTTTTCTTTTGCATTTTAGGCACAGTAAATCTTTAAATATAACCGCCTCTGCCTCTCTACCATGCTTTTAGGTTCAATTATACTGAGAAGTGTGCTGCAACACAATGGTTATTTTCATTATCATGTTCATGTTAATCTTTTTTCTTTTAGATGCGTCGTGTGTTTGCAGATGTTCCAGGATTCAAAGAGATTCGTGTGCTGGGATATCGGTGGGTGTAGTTTTCGTGATGATTTGTTTTTATTGAAGCATTAAAATACTAAAAATATCAGGATAAACAATTACATCACCAACAATCTCCACTATTGGGTTGCCAGTCATCCATTTCCAGTTAGCTATATCTGTTATGAGAGTTTCTAACATGATTGTTGTGTTGCACAGCTCAGAGGATGTGTCGGTGCGTTACGCTGTGGTCTTCAATGGAGAAACTGAGCTCAACGACGAACCTGATGTTCTTGAGGAGCTTGACATGGACGAGGATACGAATGCTCCTAAACTGAAGCAAATCATCGTAAAGGCCTTGAAGCAAGAGACATCACTACCAGTGGACATAGAGACACTCAGCTTTGAGAGTGGTAAGCATGATATCACATTTAATTGAATAAAACATTTATTATCTTGCTCAGAAAAGGATTTTAAAACTGTAAGTGTTTCAACTCATCCTTTTCAGTAACCACAATCTACCCAGTTGCGGAGCTTGGCATGAACCCAGTTGAGGACGACACCACAAAGCCACCTACGGAGGACAAACCTCCCACCCGAAGTTTCTTTCCCACTGTGGCAGTGATAGAAAACGCCTTGGAAGCTTTTACAGTCAAACCAGAAACACACACCTTCGTGCCTTTCATCCCAAACATCCTCCCAGAAAGCATTCCTGCCATCACTGATGATGACACTCCTCTAATGAACGCAGTAGAGGAGGAATCCACAGAAGAGTCTGCAGTGGAGGATCTGGAGGAGCAGCCACCAACCGAGCACGTTGACAGCGGTGAGGCTGAACCTGAGGAGCAGGTGACGGACGGTAAGGCTTATTCTACGGCCGCTAAGTGTTGTTTTTGAAGTTCAATCAGGAGCAACACATTAAAGAATTCAAAGCTTTATTGAGTAGCCAAACTTTAGATTGAGGCTTAGACTACAATTAGATCTATTGACAGAAAACAGGAAGTACCTCAGGATCGAACCACACTTTGCTGTCATGCTCTGGTTCCTTAGTCCTGATTCTGCTGATGGTGGGAAAGGGGAGGGAGGTTGCAGTATTATCTAGAGACACAAGAGGCTGAAACAGCTGATCGAGAAAATCCCCATGCCAGTAAAAGTAAGAAGTGAAAGTACATTTCAATCTTATTTTAGTGGTGATTGGATAATAGTAAGAAAATAGAAAGGATCTGGAAAGTAATTGACTGCTGATGGGAAATTAAAGAGATAATAAAGTTATGAATAACTAAACTGGTTTAACTAAGGGAACTTAAACTATTCTTAATGTTATTTTATCATTATTTAACAACGCTTCATTCAATTTTTCTAGTATTGATCCACACTTATTGGGTGATGAGAAGTATCTTTCCTATCCAAGTTCACACATTATTTAAGCTCTTATGTAGCTCCAACACTAACAGTTAATTTAACTGGGTATTGAATGTTCAACTTAGTTTTAAATTATTACAAGTGTCACAAGAAATCCACATTTTCTACTTTCTAGTGACATATTAAAGTCACTTGATTCTGAATGTCAGCACAGCACTGTCCAAATAAAGAGTGATCCATTTTGTTCCTTTCCCATCATATCTGCACAGAACACTCGCCTCTCAAAGGAAATGGAACCGGCAGCACAATTAGACTTGATGGTTCAGTTTTGCACATGGAGATGCTCCCTGCTGAGGCAATACATCATATTAAAGCCCATTAACAAGCAGCCGCCTGCTTGTGCTTGAGTCATTACAAACTCATGCTGTGCGGACAAACTTTGTTCAAACCTGCAGAACTTCATTTTCTAGTAGCAAATCTAAAGAAACCATATGTATCAGGCGTGTGAAGCTGAGTTTAATGTATGAAATGATGCACTAGACATCTACTGCATTTCAAATTGATGGATTTGTGCCGCCATAAAAAAGCTTTGCATTTAAATATTGAAAAAAGAAAGAAAGAGAAACCTCACATGAAAAACTTAAACAAATATATATTTACTGGCAGTTTTAGTTTTATTCAGCCAGTTGCGTAATGACCATGCAGGGTAGCTTCTGCTTCCAGTCTTAGCGCTACGCTATGCTAGTTGCCACCTGGATCTATTCTTAGTTCAGAAACATGAGTGGTATCAATCTTTTTATCTTACTTTTGGAAGCAAATCTAGCTCCTTAACCTGTAGTCAAATCATCAAATCAGTGAGATGTAATGTAATGTAACCTTTGTATAACTACAACAATAGCTGGTCTATCTCTATGTTCCTTTTAAAGAAAACAACTAATTCTTCTATTAAAACTTGTTTTCTGATGTCTTATTTTTACAAGAATCTGAACCAGAAGTTACTGAAGAACCTCCCTTAGCACCTCCAGACTTCCAACCAGAAGAGACTGCGGTCCCAGTGTCAACACCATCATCTCAGGAGGATGTCGTCCAAGGCATTGAACCAGAAACAGAAGAGGAATATTTGCCTTCCCCTTCAGAGAGTGGCGAGGACCAGGCTGAGTCTGGTGGAGACCTGCCTCCGGAGAACTCCAACATTCAAGACGATGTAGGGTCGAGTCAGAACGGGACGGAGGAGAACACGATCGACTCTCTGGAAGAGGAGAGCGGCAGTGGATTGTCCTCAGAGTCCGACGAACACCCGTACGGATCCACGGCATCACCTGCCATGAGGCAAGGCAGCACCCCTCTGATGGCCGCCGTGGACGCGGGCAAAGAGTTAGTGGTTTTCTTTAGCTTGAGGGTCACTAACATGATGTTTTCTGACGACCTGTTCAACAAGAGCTCCCCAGAGTATAAATCACTGGAGCATACCTTTCTTGAGCTGGTAGGTACACACGCTTTTGTGCTGGATATCATGATTTTGCATTCTTTGTTTTCATATTTGCTTTCATAGCCCAATCTGAAATGTGTGACAAAAGTATTTGTTTATTTTTAAGAGATAGAAATATATTTTTAACCGTAGCCCCAAATTGGTGCTTACTCTAAATCTGTTTGTCCTGCAAAGGTAAGGATGCGCTTTGCAGTGAGCCTTATGCGCAATCTTTTTTTATCATTAAAGGGACAGGTAATTTTATGGTTTTATATTTTTTCTTCAACAAATTATTTTTTTGTATCAAACTGTTATGAGGATTTCTTTTCAGAGGAGCCATTGTGGTAACATTATAAAGAAATAATTCTGTTTCACTCAGACACAGCACTCTGGGTCCAGAAACTCGCCAAACCCTGGAACTCACAGTAAATCTGGCCCTAGGAGACAGAAGATTTTAGCCTCCATACCGGTATTTCTTCCATATTGGAACTACATTTCCAATGCCTTAGAGAGAGCATGACTTTTCTATTTCTTATCTAACCTTTTCAAAATGCAGTATCTAACAATCTGAGAGCACCTCACCTTTCTGAAAACAGTTAACTTTAGTTTTCAGTTTTCCTTTTGACCTTACATTAGACGTTTTACCTTTCTGCTGCAGCTACTCATGTCTGTTATCAAAGCTTGCTTTTGTGTGTTTGCCTTAATTTTGTTGTGCTAACGTTTTGTCTTTATCAGGGAATGTTATGATTCTGTTTGATGTATTTTAGCTTGTCTTTTTGTACGATTTGTGTCTGCAAGGGAAGTGTAAAAGGTTCTGGGCTATAAAAATCCAAAGATTTTTTAAAGAGATAAATACGTTAACAGTCTTAATGAATACTACAACAGATTAGACAATTGATACCAATTTCATATCTGTTGATTCAATATGTACCTGGAGCCATCAGCCAGTTAGCTTAGCATTAACACTGGAAATAAAGCAAATAGCTAGCATGACTCTTTATAAAAAGTAACACAATGGTCTCTGATACTGTTGGCAGTGACACCCCTGTTGAATCACAAATTCAAATTTTACACAAGGTGGATTTTGTTACATTTGCACATAGTCAGGCTAGCTTTTCCCCCTGTTTCAAGTTTTTATGCTAAGCTAACGGTCTGCTGTCTGTAGGTTCATATTTAGTGGACACAGAGTGATGGTGAGAGTGATATCAATCTTCTCCTCTAACTCTTGGCAACAAAGCAAATAACTTTGTTTCCACAAATGTTTAACTATTTCCTCATACAACATTGTAAGTAATACCACTGATGTCATTTGTTTGTACAGACAAGCTCTCTGCTGTGTGAAGCACACACTTGTCATTATATATCAGCTGTTATGTTTGTGTTCATGTGTAGAGTTTACATCTGATTGCTGTTTTTGTGTGTCTATCACATGGACCACTGTGCATGTTTTGAAGCCTTAAAGATACATTTGTTAAGTGAATTAATTAATGCGGAGCTGAGCAATGTGATCATAGGTTTACAAGGAAAATCATGCAGTTTGATGCATTTAATGATGCAAAAATGTTGCTTTGTACATGGTAAAGGGCTAGCCAGGAGTAGTCTGAATCTTGAGACTTCTGCCTTAGTCATGTGGGACTGTAGGAGGATTGTGACTTGTGGTAAGAAGCTTTGAGTAATTCTGGTCGGTTCCAGCAGCACACACATTGTGCTATTAATGGTTCCAATCGGCTTAGTGAGACATCAGTCAGGGTACATCTGTACGCATGTTGGTCATTTGGTGTTATTGACATAGTATTTGTATGTAATACTATAGGCAACAAGACAATGCAATAAAATGGTCGAGGTCATTTTGTTTTGGAGCTTTTGTGTGAATGCACATATTGCGAATCAATACTGTAATCTTCCCGTTTGTTTTGGCAAATAGGCCACATTGCTCTTTTTTCCCTCTGAATAACAGTTTAAATTTGCATTAGAAGCTGGTAAGTAGGTGGGGATCCTGAACCTTATTAGCGTGCATCAGCGAATGAAGCATCACTTGACATCGTTATTTAGTTTCAACGCTTACCCCGAGGTTAAATAAGGGGACATATTTTTAGGCTTGTGCAGAGCGGTCTGTTATATAAGACCTTGGCCTCAGACTGACGAAGTGCCTCGATAAAAATTGGATTGTGTGTTTGCTGCGATGCCATGGGGCTGAGGAGCTGTGTGCTACTACAGGTGGGGTTAGTGTTCTGATTTATTCTGGGTGGTGATGATAGTTTTCTACTTAAGGAAAATGGTTCCTAATGGGTTTTATTTTTTAGAACATCTCAAGAATTTTCACTAAATAGTTAGAGTTCTATACAAGACGGAATGGTTTTATAGATTAATGTTATGAACCTTTTTTGTTTTGTATTTGTATCCTGGAACAGAAAGCACTAGTTTCCTATTTGTTTTCATGTCACAAAATAATGTCTGCACTGTATAAGAGAATACAATGGGTAGTACATATTTTTAGAGGCACATTACACAAAGATGCATATGAGAGGCAAACATCTGAATCAATAATGAAAACAACACTCCATCTCCAATCTTAATGGTTGCCCAAACTGTGGTTACTTGAGCTTTCCTCATTAATCAACTTGTTAAGCGTCCCGGCAAAACTAATGTGGTCAGACGTTTGAGCTGGTAAGTATTTGCCGTATACTGTCTATTCTCACTTCCCGTTAGGAATAGTAAATATTACTTCCTTTTAAATGGGCTATTCAGGTAGAGAAGAAACATGTTTGAGATGGTGTATACATCACTGAAAAGCTAGTAAGTGAAAGAAGAGATGTAAAATAATATATAGATATATTCTGCAGCCCATTTAAATGGACATAATGGAATGTTTTACTGGATATTGCACCCCATTTATGACACTGTACATCCACTGTCTCATATATGTGTATACATATATATGGACTATTAGCCTGCAGTGGCTTGCAATTCCCAGTGTTTGCCTTGGCCTCCATTACTCCTGTACCTACTGGTTTGTGAAGCAACCAATACAATTGGACATGGAGATTGGAATGACTTTATTTGCCACAGTAAATCATTTTCATGGCAGCTTAATATTTTTTATGACTTTTCTTTTTTTTTCTCAACATGAGAGAAGGGAGGTATCATTAGGTTTTTTCAAAACAAGAACCAGTAGATACAGTGGTGTAACCTCAGAGAAGCATGTGATGTGATGGTGTCAGAGAGTGAAATGATGGAAGTGTTGGTGTGACGCTGTCTGCAATGTTGTTCCTCAGTCCACCGTACACACTGCACTGAGGTTTGTTGTGTTTGCTTTGACCTTGTGATGAAGGCCACAGAGCTACAGATTGGTATCTAATTTGCACTGGATGTGAAGTGGCTGACATTTTGCATTGAGACAAATGGATGGCCAAACAGCAAGCTGTGTGTCCGTTTGCACTGCAGGGTGTTGTCCATTTGTCTGGGCTGTTGGCCCTTCGTGTGCTTTCTTGGAGACTATTAGCTGTAGAGAACTAGCCCCCAGTAAACTGTCTGCTTGTGATAAGTGAAGTAACCTGATCAGAGCAGAGCTCCTTAAGGCCTCTTATCTCCTGCTCCAGAGCCAGGCCAGCTAAAGCAGCGTAATCTCCCGCTCTCACTCTGCAGCTGTTTGATGTTGGCCTGGGCAGTAGTGAACGTGAAGTGGCTGGAAGGAGAGCGGCTCAGTTCGATGAACATTGATGCGGGTCCATTACCTCAGTTGGTTGACTTCCTTCCCCTCCTAAATATCAGCACAGTCATCAGTCAGAGTCCATAGCCTTTAGAGCTTGTTTTCTCAGTTATCTGAGCTACGTCTTGAGACTTGGAATATTTTTGGTCTGTGTGGAAAACTTAAATGATTAGTGAGAATGTGGATGCATAAACTTGATTTAATCAGAACAGTTTTATAAGTTGTAAAACTGTATTTCTTCGTCATTATTTCATTTGAAATCAATGGATGTTATTGCTATTCTGCAAAGCTAGGCTAACTTGGTATAACAGATATTAAAATACTAATATGTTTGTTGATTTATTGGAAACGGGCAAGAGAAAGTAAAGTGTTTCTAAATGAGCACCATCTAACCTGTGTCACTGCAGTTTTGTTTTTACTGTTTTGCCCACAACCTTCCACATTTCTTTGTCATTTAAGATCAAGTCTTTGCTTCAGCTTTGTAAGTCAGTGTAGGTGGGATAATGCAGAGATACTTAACCTGACAATATATTGTGCATGTGTTACTGTAAGGCACTTAAGATAAAAGCCTTCCCTAAACATCATGTATTATAGATTTATTTGGAAATTGCGATGCATACAAGTCTTTTTAAGTGTCTCATCTTTTCATCATGTGTTCTCGGGCTCTTCCTCTACTAGAAATAGCACCTTCTATGTTTGTATATAATTGTGTTCTAGATCTAATTACAAAGTCAGCGCAGTAATGGCAGGATTTCATGCTTGCATCAACATTTAATTATGAACTATTCATAGCATTCACTCTGTAAAAATGTGACCTGAATAATTCAATATCAGCAGTGCTTCGACAACCTCGGTCCTGAGTTAAACCACAGGTAAATATGGTCTCTGCTGAACGGGTTGATAACTTCTCTGGGGGGGAAACAGATCTTTACTGATATTAATCTGACATAATTTCATAACCTAAATATCCAAGAGGGAAACTTTGTTCTCCTAATTTTAAGAGAATAATTGCCTTTTTACCCTGTAACATGAAATCTTGCTTGAGTGCTGCTTTCAAAGTAACTGATAACTAACTACACAAAGACTATACTTTTTTTCAAATGAGGAATACAGTACATCCTCTGAAAAAAGTAAAGGGAATAGTTCAATAAACAGATTAAATAAAATAAGATAATAATTTGCTTTCTTCTTTCTTACACGCAGCTTCTGCCTTATCTACAATCCAATTTGACTGGATTCAAGCAACTGGAAGTTCTGAACTTCAGGAACGGCAGCGTTGTGGTGAACAGCAAGATGAAGCTGGACAAACCGGTACCTTACAACGTCACAGAAGCTGTTCACTGCGTGCTCGAAGACTTCTGCAACGCCGCTTCCAAGCGGCTCGACATCAAGATTGACAGTCGCTCCTTGGAAATAGAACCAGGTGAAACGTTGTCGCCTATTCAGTAGAATCACTGTTTGTGTCCTGTGTGATTACAGGATGTAGAACTCAGGCAGAGAAAAGAAAAGATCTGTCCGTCATGTTTATTCATGCTACAAGGTCAGAGCTCCTGTCCACATCACGCTTCCTCACTCTGCAGTCTGTAGGTGATGCTCAGTAGAAATGGACAATTTCATGACTCTATGTAACCTTATTAAATGCATTATTGGGTTTGCAGACACTATCATTCACATCCATCAAAATGCTCTTTAATTTCTCGGATTCATTGAGTTGCAAACTGCGTTAATTTTAATGAGCCTCTCCCTCTCTCTGCCCTTTATTTCTTCAAAACCTCTCTCCCCTTCCCCCCCCTCTTCTCTGCTGGTTTCAGCCGACCAAGCAGAGCCCTGTAGGTTCCTGGCCTGCAACGATTTCTCCCACTGCATGGTGAACCGCTGGACCGGAGAGGCAGAGTGTGTGTGCGTCCCGGGATACTCCATGGTGGACGGCCTGCCGTGTCAGAGTGTCTGTTCTCTGCAGCCCGACTACTGCCTGAACGACGGCCTGTGTGAAATAATCCCAGGGCACGGAGCCACCTGCAGGTACACAGACGCTGACGAATGGAAGGAAAGACAGATCACAAGACTTCAGTTTTACATTTTGAAGTAGAATTTTCCAAAGTACATCATATGTTTTAAAGGTCACCTGTTATGCAAAATCCACTTTTTCCTGTCTTTTATACATAAACATGTGTCCCCTCTGTGTAAAGAGATTCTGAAAGTTTCAGGAAAATATATTGGCTCACTTTTTGTCCTGATCCATTTATATAAAAACCTGTCTGAAAATGAGCTGATCAGATTTTGGCCACTTTATGATGTCATAACGATGTTTTGGCTTGTGTAACCATTAGCCAATCACCAACCAACGGTAACCCCCCCCCCCCCTATCACCTGAATCTCCTCCTAGAGCACTATTGAGTTCTTTTTAACCAAATGTCTCTCAGAGGGGCTGGGGAGGGGCTCCTTATTTTCATCTAAAGCAACAGAAAGATAATCAGCACTTTTGAAACAGGGCTGAAACAGAGGGGACCTATATATATATCTGAGACCTGTGATATATTGATGAAAAACAGTATAATAGGAGACCTTTAAGAAGTAGTTTTGATAACTGTCAGGTGCAAGGCAAGGCAAGTTTATTTATAAAGCACCTTTCAACACAAGGCAATTAAAAGTGCTTTACAAAAATGAAACAC
>NW_011342396.1:755020-764170 GCF_000735185.1 Notothenia coriiceps | reverse complement strand
TCCTTTAACATTGTAGGCACAGCCTTGCCCCCTATGCCTTTGAGGAATACTTTGAGAGGTGAACCCAGTATTGAGAAATGATGATGGTGTCTTAACTCATAGTGTCCACATTGCCATCCTTTCAAGCTCTACCTCCTCCCCATTCCCAGCGGTCTGAACAATGAAAATGTTTTCCCTACAATGAAAACATACATCTGAGTATTGAGGTTATCCTGTGCTTCCTGTGCACAAATTAACTAAACTACTTAACCTCAACTCCACTATATAAACTAATTACACTCTAACAAACTCTCTGCAACAAATTGGCTTGTTTCTTTCCTCTCATCCTCCTTACCGTTTTATTTTGGTGCATTTAGAGCTTTATTATTCACTGCCCTGGAACTGCACAGTCAATCACATTCTCTAACTTTTCTAGGTATCCCATCCTAAACTTTTGAGGACTTTTAATGCAAGTCAACAGTGGTGTATAGTTTAAACAGTGAGCTCTGGGTGTTGCTGTAGGTCTAATCTCCTGGTTGGTAAGATCTTCTCTTCTGCAGATCCCTACCAGTGATTTTGCAGGCCTTTGTTCACATTGCCTCTGGATCTTATCATATATTAATGAAGGCATGCTGGTCTCTCTTGTTCCCACAGATACCCCGACAACTCTACACCACGAAATCAGAAAAGTTAGTCTCAGAAATAGTGGCTTCCATCACTGTATACCGCACCAACGAGGTGAGGACAAGGGGGACATCTGATGTTGATTTATTGGAAAAGTTAAATGGAGAAATTGTGGAGCTTTTGTGTGTGTAATGAACCCACTAAGAGGAAGTATCTCAGAGACCTTTTACTATGACAGTTCCAAGGAGGTGTTTCTTACAGTGTATATTCAATAACTTACCTTTTTTATATTCAAAATATTTTACAGCTCTATGATTCGAACAAAGGTAAAAACTCCTGTGCCTCATTCACCGATAAACCCATCAATGTTGACTTTTTTGATCATTTAAATACCGTTTAACATTACCTTAAAATAAATCATGGGAAATAATCATATTAACCTTCAATGATTCCATGGTTTGAACTTTTGGTGCTCCTGCCAAATGAAAAGAGCCCTTTTTCGGAGTTTAAAGGTCCCATGTCATGGCCATTTCCACTGATCATAATTCCACATTGTTGAGGGTCTACTAGAATAGATTTATATTGTTGCAATTTTCCAAAATTCACTTTGGTTTCTCATACAGGCATCTCTTGTAAACTACGTGGTATCACTGAATTGCACTCTGCCTTTAACGGCTCGTTGGTAGCTCCATAGCTCCAGGCCACCTCACCCTCCTGTGTAGCACAGTGTGCTCTGATTGGTCGGGACGTTGTGAATCGCGCTGAGCTCCGTGGAGGTGTGGTTTTTCCTTGTTTAGCGACAGCGAAACACAGCCAAACTCACCCTGAGCACACACAAAGTCACAGCCGAAGTAAAAACAATAAGTGTGGCTTGATATTGAGTAAGAAAAAGGTTGATAAACGCTGTGAGAATGGGTCTGCAGAGAGAATTTCGCCGCGATCCCAACTGTCTGTTATCAGCCTGCAGCCAGGGAGGAGAGATCAGCAGAGCTGCCTGCACTGAGTGTGTGTGTGTAGGAAGTTTGTGGATTGGTCAATTTGGACCAATCAGCGGGGGTTTAACGTAACGGCTCCGCGGACGTAACGTAACGGCTCCACGGATTGGTCCATTTGGTTCCGGGTAACGCATGACATCATGAGTTACCCGGAAGAATCAATGGACAGTGACGTATCTCCAACGAGGCGTTTTGGGGAGGTATTTTCTGTGTTAGAGTTTTACTCGCTACAGGGTGTACTTTGAGGGTTTTGACTCTGCAGACTGTTTACATGCATAAAAACCTTCATAACACACAAGGGGACGGGTAATAACCGGAAAAGCATGACATGGGACCTTTAAGTGAATATTTGATTGATTTTATAAAAAGCAGATATCTTGTAGATGTACTTATAAGAGTGTTCTGTCATTTATTGTATCATTTAATTATCCTTTTTGTCTCCTCTAGACATGGCGACCCCCAAATGAATACAGGACGTGCTGTATGTTAAAGTCCTCGGATAGCGAATGCTTTGAAGAAACAGTGTGACGGCACCGTGTTCGTTTGAGGAGCGGACGACACTGTGAGCAAACACTGAAGCTGCTGTTTAACTGTATTATGGGATGTAACTCTGTATAAGTATTGAAATCTGTTGTTCATAGTGATCGAAACGTCTCGTTAGACAGAGAGCTATGGATGTCAAGGTGAAAGACTTAGGTTGTCTTAAAGTGGAACCTCGTATTTATTCTATATATTGAATGGTAGGAGCATTTCCTGTGTACCCTTTGCAGAGGCGGTTCTTTCCTCACAATGAGGTATTTATTATTTACAGGCTGATACCCATGGTGGTATCTTAAGGTTAGACTGAAACATGTTGTTTATTTTACTGTTAATGCTTTACTTTGGTTGTTTCCCCAAAAACAGAATGAATGTATAAGCTGTTGATTTGGGTCATAACATGTTGTTGTTTATAGAACTGTTGGCGGCTAACCTGTATTTATCAGTCTGTCCTTCTCAAAACAACTCTTCCAACTAATCACCTCTGTTTTGAGTTCTGGATTTTTTTTTTACACATTTTGCATTTAAAAGCAAACAAATAAAATGTTTTTGCATTAAAAATAAATGTTGTCTGTTTTTTGACATCTTAAAGATGTCTGAGCTTCATTGTGTCAAATTTAAAAGTTGTTATTGATGAGTTAAAGTATGAAGTCAACCATCTCTGTTTGAGGAAAGTACCAAAAAGTGTTTGAATGCAAGTCAAGGACACGTCTACTTAATAATTGTTGCTTCAAATTCAAAGTTGTAGCTCCAATACCTATAATATTAAGAAATCTGCACTGAAGAGGCCCTTAAGTACAAAACATGTTGGCAGTCAAATCAAGGTCCACTTAAGGTTCATACATTTCTTTTTTTCTATATGTTTGAGATAAAAATATCAAGTAAATGTCGACAAAAGAGAACCTTAAATCTGTTTTAATCCACTTGATGACTTAAAGTGGACCTATCATGTTATATTTGAATAATATATTGTAGGACCACACCTAAGGCATATTTATACTTTTTATTTTTCAAAATACCAAACAGATCATGCATTTTAGCCATTCCTCATTTCGCTCAATTTAACACTGTCTTTGCATGGGCTGATTCTGTGAGAACAGCACCATCTACAGGCCTGGCATATGTACTACAGCGTCTCCAGCGCTTTCGAACGGCAATGTCCGTGGCTGTCTCCTCCTGATTGGTGGAGTTGGCCCAATAGCCGTAGCGCCCCTTCTGTGACATCATAGAAGTGTTCAAATCTGGATCAGTCTGTATCAGATCCGTTGCAGCCCCTTTTTAAGAGATTTGGGTATGGAGGAAAATAGAGAGGGTTGTGTTTTCTGACACTTGGTGAGTTCCCTGGAACACCGGGGACACATATTCACTCAGTGACGACATCAGCCTCACATTAGCCTTTGTTGTTTAATTAATCTACACGCTAATCTCTTTAGCTGCTAGATGTCAGATCCATTTCCCTAACACTAACCACAGAATTAACTCGTTCTCACTTGTAAGGTATCTATAGTTACTAAGAAAGAAGAAGAAACCAGGAACATGGGGGCACACATTTATTTTCTACAGTATTCCAGTGCAAAGGCCAACGTGTAACCAGCTCTTGTTTTGAGTTAATCAGTTTTATTAGGCTACTTTCAGTACATAAGTGTAAGCCTAAAGAAAGGTACAGCATGGTTTAACCAATGAGATGTTCCTGGTCTAACTAACAAAGAACTCAAAGTAATCAGCTTGCAGAAATATGACATGAACACACATAACCCACACACACGAAATACATTGTCTGCAAAACAATCCACAAAACTGCAAACGTAAAACTAACTTCTACATTACCCTCTTGCATAACAAATGAACAACAATACAAAAAAAAGAGATTCCCTTTTTTTCAGGGATTTTAACTGAATTGTAGACGCAGCAGGAAAATAAAGACTAAGATGATATTTAACCACACAGTTCTCTAAACGCATTCATCTATCTTTAACAATGCATTTGTTGACTATATGGAGTTAGTGGGCAGTTATTAAAGTTGATCACATGATTGTCCCGTTTCTTTGTCAAAATGTAAGTAGATGGACGATTGAAATATAATATGTATCATCCCTATTGATATGAAATACAGTATAAGATAACTATAGAAATATATATGTTGTATGTATGACTATGAATTCCGACTTGATAGACTTGTTTAAATATTTTCTTTCTTCTTGCGTCTAATTTATCGTCCCTTTTGCGGACCATTAAGGTTTTTGGGTTAATAGTTAGATAAGCTACACACATGTTAAGACTTCCTGGGTGTAGTGCAGTGATAATTCATTTTAAGGCCTCACAGTGTGATCGTACTAAGACTGACATTCTAATGCTAGACAAATAGGGTGTCACACAGCCAAATGAAGATATAAAAAATGAACATAAAGAACAAGCAGGACTTTTGAGATGAGTACATACAGTAAGATTCTATAAGGAGCCTCTTTCTCTGTGGTTACTTCTATTTATCCCACAAACCACAGGCACTCTGCCCCTGAGTGTGCATGTGTGTGAGTCTGTGTCAGTGTCAGGTTTCTGGACGCTCTCCTCTGCTGCCTCACTTGAGGAGACTCTGCAGCATGGCGGTGGCGTACGTGGGCCGGGCCTGCTTGTTCTCGATGGCTTTCTTGAGGTACTGAATCCCATCGCAGCGCTCCCAGATTTCTTCAAACTGCCGGGGCAGGATCTCCGCGCCCCTCTTCCTGGTCAGACCCGTCTCCTCCAGACTCAGCTCACACATCTCCATGTCGTCTTTCCCTGAGAGGTGGACCAATAAGGATAGGTTTACTGATGTGTGCTGCACAAGTATTATCATCCATTTGTGTATAGATCAAGCAGGCCCGGACTGGCCATCGGGAGGACCGGGAGGTTTCCCGATGGCCAGGCCTGTTAAGTGGCCTGAGGAATTTTTTATTTTTATGTATGTATTGTGAACGCAACGCTGCGCAAATGTGGGTCAGAGTCTGCCTCACAGAGGGTGACTGGCTGTCTACATGATGTGGCCTGCCGACATGGCCACATTCATACAGATCATACTAATGCCCTCGATTGGTCTCTGTGTCATTCAAGCTCGGGAGTGTGTATGTGGCGCGAGCGAGCGAGAGAGAAAGCGCGCGCACCGGTTACGTGTATTGTTGTTGTTAGCATCTGGTGCTAGCTAGCTGCGCTAACGGATATAATGAGCTGTCAACAAGGTGGAGGAGAGTCCTCTCCTGTCAGACTGAGAGACTGATAACTACAGCTCAGGTGAGGTAAAGGACTCTCTGAGTGTTTAGATAGTTAACTTATTCTAAGTTCTCAGTGGGTCTCAAACAGTTTGGTCACCATTTCGCCTAGTAAACACATATTTCCATTTGAAGGGGGAGTGATTAGTAAAATATGCATGAATAATAAAAATAAAAATGTTAACTAGGTGAAAAAAGGTAAGATCAACTTTAAAAACTTGTTGAGAGCTAAAACTAGTCTTTGCTGCTGCCTCAAAGAGGAGAAGGGAGACAGGTGAGGCTGATTCAGGAGCCCAGACACACTCACAACTATAAATGAACCAAAAAACAAATAAATAAACAAGTTTTAAAAAAAAATTCATATTGTTATTGGTTATGGCCATGTCCTTATGATTTTATGATTATTTAAATGTATACAGTTCTTTTTCATATGGGTATTGATGCATTTAAGTCCAACATTTAAAAACAAATCTTACCGGGGGAGCATGCCCCCGGACCCCCCTAGAGGATTTCAGGTCTACCTCCACTTAAAATATGTTCACATGTATAGGTTCCTAAATAGATTTGCACATTTTTTTTAAATAGTAACCCATGTCCATACAGATGTAGCGATTCATTTCAGACAGTTTGAAACGCGAGGGCCGTGATTGGTACGTGATCTGCCCTCGCTCAAGGGAAAACCTCCAGCTTGACTTGAGACCGCCCCCGTGATAGATAAATGTAATTATAATGAAGCCAGCTGCAATGGATCATTGATCCACCAGGGGGTCCAGTGGGGTTCCACACTGGAGCTCATGTGAAATAAAGTCAGATACAGTACGCTGGATGTACAGCGGAACTTTGTTAAGATCCATATGTCACGGATATCATACTACTGTGCTAAATAAGAGACATGTAATCATTTANTAGCTTGCTGAGCTAACGGACATAATGAGCTGTCAACAAGGTGGAGGGAGNAGTCCTCTCCTGTCAGACTGAGAGACTGATAACTACAGCTCAGGTGAGGTAAACAACTGAGTGTTTAGATAGTTATCTTAGTCTATGTTCTCAGTGGGTCTCAAACGGTTTGGTCACCATTTATGTAAACACATATTTCCATTTGAAGGGGTAGTGATTAGTAAAATATGCATGAATAATAATAAAAAAATGTTAACTAGGTGAAAAAAGGTAAGATAAACTTTAAAAACTTGTTGAGAGCTAAAACTAGTCTTTGCTGCTGCCTCAAAGAGGAGCAGGGAGGAGGGGGAGACAGGTGAGGCTGATTCAGGAGCCCAGACACACTCACAACTATAAATGAACCAAAAACAAATAAATAAACAAGTTTCAATGTTTTTTCATATTGGATATGGTATGTTATTGGTTATGGCCATGTTCTTATGATTTTATGATTATTTAAATGTATACAGTTATGTTTCATATGGGTGTAGTCTCTTTATTTCCCCCTCAAAGTGCACCAGATTGATGCATTTAAGTCAAACATTTAAAAAAAAAAATCTTACCAGGGGAGCATGCCCCCGGACCCCCTTAGAAGATTTCAGGTCCACCTCCACTTAAAATATGTTAACATGGATAGGTTCCTAAATAGATTTGCAATTTTTTTTTAAATAGTAACCCATGTCCATATGTTTATTCAGGGGTAGTAGATTTAAAGTTTAGGGCTATCACTATGGGCAGCAACGCTGTAAATATTGACAAATAAATCCAGGAAAACGGCACAAAAGAAAACTGGTAGTGGCCCGGCTGGGTGTATAATTCCCAGCCTGACTTATTGTCCCAGTCCGGCCCTGAGATCATTCAAGTAAGGCTAAAATAATGACTTAATTTACACAATTATTTCAGGGATTTTAAGAATTTTGATGCTTCCTTTGATTGATTAACATAGACATTTTTGGACAGTTTCTAAGAGAACAAAGGTGATTGGGAGACATAATTTTCACGATTTTCTCTTATTAAAGTCCAAACCAGAAGTGTTTGACGTGTGGGACCGCTCAAATATAAAAAATAAGTGTAAGTAAATTACTTCTACTTGCTCTATGTAAACAGTTTGCATTGTTAAACAGTATTTCATGATTTAGGTCTTCAAAAATCTTTAAAACGTAACAATCTGGATATTTTCATTAAATTGCTTCTAACTCTTAGCCAAACAAAGTCTATATGCTGAGATGAGGTCACGAGTAAGTGTTGCTTTATTTGAAGGGGTCTCAAGCCAAACAGGTCAAGAAACACTGGACTAAATAAATGACTGATAATAATTGTTCCCCCCTAAATATAAAGCAACACATACACATGATTTTCTAGAGAGGCTCTATATGTGATAGTGTTAGGAAAAGTGAAAGCTGCCGACTCACCTGCGACCAACACAATCGGTTGTTTATCAGGGTGCAGCTCCATCTGCCTGGCGATCCAGGGCCCGTCGAAGTGGGCATACCACCAGCCCTTCTTTTTATTCTGCGGGTCTTTGTACTGGTCTGCGGGCCGGGTGAAAGGAATGCGGAAATATCTCTGCTGGCGGTTCATGGCCACTTCCTGGTGCTGGGCCGCCATCGGAGGAGCTGGGTTCTGCTCAGCTGCAGACGCATCGTTAAAATAAAAGGTTCAAGGTTCAAGGTTCAAGGTCCAAGGTAAGCCGTCTATTGAATGTGAAGAGTGTTGTGTATCTCCATAGAAGCATATACAACAAAGTATCTGTGATTTGAACTTAAATAACCAGATAATACTCATGTTTTCATGTAACGGCACAGAACAAGGTGAGTGGGGCAGGAACACAAATCTACAAAAGCTTTCAAAACAAAGATCAAAAAGGATCCAGGAAATGCCCAAGTAGGCTAAATATCACATGGAAAGGCCCCACTAAAGCAGCTTTTAGCCTCTTATGAAATGCCCCTGATAAGACCCCCGCTGCATCAGCTGGCCAACACAGGATCCGAGTATAAGACAAACACCGCACAACTTTCAGGAGCTGGCATATCAAAGAGAAAGGAGGGTAAATAGTGAAAGAAGAAGCACCAGAGAATCGAAAGTTCCCATCGAATGTAATATTTGCTTTAAAGATGAAAAGGAAAGAAATGCAGAGGACCAGTAAGCTCTAAAGCTGTTCGATAACATTTGTGTGTGTGTTTGTGGCACAGACCATGCATGGCTGAGTAGAGAAGGAAAGGAGCAGAGCGAGCTGTCAGAGCAGCCTGACGAGGCATGGCTGGCAGTTACTTGCTAATTAGAACAAATATATCTGACACAGCCAGACAGACGGCAGCTGCATTCCCAGGCCTTAGCGTCTCGTCGGCTAATTGAATGTTAGGAAACACGGGCGGGTTATTTGTGTGCAGGGCATCACTTCCTGCCAATGACAGAGGGGGGCGAAAGTGGAGGAAATCAACATTTGTCACCTGTAACTTCATGTGCCTGGGGCGAGGTGTGGGGAAAGCACTGTGTGTGTGTGTGTGTGTGTGTGTGTGTGTGTGTGTGTGTGTGTGTGTGTGTAGATTTCAGCACATATCCACAGGTGATGCAGTGATTAAAGGAGTTGAGCAACAGGATGATGCAGATATGAATGACTCCACAAACCGTAGTCAGTGATAGATTTAGGAGCCCTCTGCTCAGGTCCGTCATCGGTGCGTTTCTTGTTCTTGGACTTCCATGCGTGATAGACCTTCAGACGNGGTGTGTGTGTGTGTGTGTGTGTGTGTGTGTGTGTGTGTGTGTGTGTGTGTGTGTGTGTGTGTGTGTGTGTGTGTGTGTGTGTGTGTGTGTGTAGATTTCAGCACATATCCACA
>NW_011342396.1:753888-754950 GCF_000735185.1 Notothenia coriiceps | reverse complement strand
CATGCCCCCGGACCCCCCTAGAGGATTTGAGGTCCACCTCCATTTAAAATATGTTCACATGGACAGGTTCCTAATTTTATGCACTTTTAAAAAAAAATAGTAACCCATCTCAATATGTTTATTCTGGGTTAGTAGATTTCAAGTTTAGGGCTAGCTATCACTATGGGTAGCAACTCTGTAAATATTGACAAATAAATCCAGGAAAATGGCACAAAAGAAAACTGGTAGTGGCCTGGCTGGGTGTATAATTCCCGGCCTGACTTATTGTCCCAGTCCGGCCCTGTTCCTAAGCTAAAAGGTTCCTAAGCTAAATTGACTATTCGAGTGTGTCATGGCTGCATTCATTATTTTTACCGTTTTTACTCACCTGGGTCCGTATTCACAAAGCATTTTATCTTACCGCTAGGAGTGCTCCTAACTCGCGCTAAAACATTTTACGTAGGAGTTTTTTCTTAAAAGTTATTCACAAAGCCGCTGAGACCTACTCATACTAAGGATAAATCACTAAGAGTGAACTAAGAGTGACGCGCCGTTGCTATGGATGACGTCGATTCTCGTGCATGAGTTTAGAAGCGGTCAGTACGGTGATTGGTTGTTCAGAGTAGGCGGTCTCGGTGAAACTCATCCGCAACATCCCACAAACGAGCCCACTAAATCACCGAAAAACAAGGAAATAGCCTAGGCTAGAAATGTATTCCTATCAAATAGTTATGGACAGTGCAGTTAGCAGAATACACACATGATGACAAGTTTGTGCAGACCACGATAATGACGTTGTATATGCACGTTAAAGAGAGNCCCGATGGACACACGATTAAGGAAATGTTCAAATTCTGCTCTGATCGTAACAACATCGGGCCATTCGTGAGGGCATATTAAGCCGTCGTATGACCGCCGGTGGAGTTTCTCAGGCTCCGGCAGCAACTTCGGGAGCGGTGGCAAAATCTTTGGCATACCAAAGATGGCTTAAGATGCCCTCACGAATGGCCCGATGTTGCTACGACCAGAGCCGAATTTGAACATTTCCTTTACTGGTGTCCATCTGGTGTCAATTTCGGGACA
>NW_011342396.1:746246-753852 GCF_000735185.1 Notothenia coriiceps | reverse complement strand
CAAAGATGGCTTAAGATGCCCTCACGAATGGCCCGATGTTGCTACGATCAGAGCCGAATTTGAACATTTCCTTTATCGTGTGTCCATCTGGTTGTTTTATTGCACAACAAAATCATGTAAACATATTATGTAAATAACCCAATTTGTGTTCTGTGAACCTAAAAAGGATATAATATATTATTTTGAAGGTGAGGAAGTTGTTGTTGCTATGGAAACAACATGACGGAGAAAACTTAATATCTTCTACATATAAAGACGGAGAAAGTAAAGAACAAAGTCGGAAAATATCAGTACAGTATCATAGTACTTTAAAATAATCGTTTTTGTTACTTTCGTTGCAGTTGTATGTCTTACATGTAATGTAAGTGTTGCCTTCGTGTGTGGTTCGGGGCCATCTTCGTGCGAAATTCACAATTCCATATTCGTGTGTCCATCGGGTGTCAATTTCGGGACAGGGTGACAGGGGCTTTAAGGAAAGACATGGAACGTACACATTTGACTTCCCAAGTATTCACTTCCAGCTATGTTGACTCTTCTCAAGACTCTTCTCATTATGGTCTTTAGTAGGGGTCCAGCTTTAAAAATCCTAGATACTATATTTCCCATAATGCTGGCTTGTATCTTAAATGTGGCTCTTTCAACTCTTTTGTTTCCTGCCATTTTATTTTCAACCCAAGTGTGTGCTTAGAAAGCAAATACATGTATTTCTTAAAATGTCTTAACAAGTTGGTTGTAATGCTGTACATTTTGAATGTTCCACTTCTACTTCTAATATTCAATTTGTATGTATAAGGAGAAAATATTGTGCCCACTAATTTGAAAGAATGCTTGTAATATTGCATAAGTATAATCGTGGTCTTAGTGACAGTGATTTTAAATCCACTCCAATCATTTCTAAAGAAACAGACTTGAATAACACATTGATGAAAGCAAAACAAATAAAGCTTCACATATTTGAGACGAGAAGTGCAACATTTTCTTTTCTATAATAAAAGAAAACATTCACAGAACACAGTGAACATAAGGCCATAATCAGTTGGATTACAAACACAGTTTCTGGTATCACCACCAAAGCAAATGGGTTCCACCAATGAGCCAGATGTCCTTGGAAACCCACAGGGGGATGTCAGACCCCTCACACTGATCAGTACTGTATACAGTGGCTTTTATAAAGGCAGTGAGGAGTGTGGAAGCAGAGAGGCATCTGCTGTTCATGCTGACTGAGGAGGGGGTTGGCTGGGAATGACTAGAAGGGCAGTAATGGTGATAATTTCCTCTCTCCAATAAAACACATGCTGATAAGTCCCGGCAGCTGTGGGAAACATCCTCAGATCGCTCTTTAGATTTCTCAGGCTCGTGTCCACACTCTGTACAGCTGCAGCCTCAGCTTTTTACAGGCGTGAGAGGAGAGATACACGACACAGAGGAGATACGTTTACCAAAAGTGCCAACAAGCGGCTTCTGAATGATTTAATGTTGGGAATGAAAACTATAAATGCATTAGGAATTAAGGAGGGAAAATAGATGCTTATCACTAAGAGCTCTACAGTCTTGATGTAACGGCAGGTCCAGAGCACACACACACTTCTATAAAGGTTGCTGAATTTGTTTAGGGATTTCTCACCACAGGAAGTGTTGATGACATCTCGCAGCTCGGCATACTTCCACTTGCTGAGGTCATACTTTTTCACTCCGGCAGCAGCTTTAGTTGCCTGCACTTGAGGACCCCTGTGAGCGAGGAGCAGATGAACGTGGGTGAGTGTGAGAAAGAGAGAGAGAGAGAGAGAGGACAGGTGAGAGTGTGACAAGGTGGGAGTAACACAGATTAAGGGTTTGATTTTCAACGCTGAATATATTTCAGGGGAGTGAGAGAGAAGAGAGCTACAGTGAGCTACATTTGATGTGTAATCAAGCTGGATGGAATCATTGTCAAGGGTAGTGTGATGTTGAATTTCAATGGCGGACAAATACATGAATATAAAAAAGGGAAACAGGATTGATTAAGTTCACCGCCCTTGGTGAGAAATGAAAACGGATGCCTCACTTCTTTCAAGCCCCCCCCTCATTGTCTCAGCCGATTAAATTCACATTAGGGGCCGGTCAGCAGGGGAGCTGAGAGCACAGTTTGTCCATATCATGCAGCCTGCTGTTTCAACTCTACTTAAAATGATGCCAAGCCCCCGCCAGGCTCAGACCTACATTCTCTGGCTTTGTTTTTACCTCTCCTTTCAGTTTGTTTGATCAAGAATATGAGATTGACTGAAAAATAAATGTGAAATTCAACAGAATTGATCAAATTGGTGGAGTGCACTAGAAACAATGATGCTCCAAAAGCAAGTTGAAAAAATAATGAAAAAAATGGTGTTTTCACTTGAGTTCACAAATCTGCCAATAGAACAAGTGAAAATGAGCTTGGTAAGATTTCTTGAAATAAGAAGGGATATTTGGATACATTTCATAATTTTCATCGAGATACAACTCAAAATAAGATGTTTTGACTTAACAAGATGAGGCATTGTCTAAAAACAAGACCCGATGTCTCTCTGCGTTGTTACTTCTGAAGTTATTATGTCTTATAGCAAGTGTAAAGACATATTCTGACTAGATATTAGACAAATATACTTGGCAAGATTTTCAAGTTTTTGTAGTGTGCCAGCTAGTGAAGTGACTGCTGCGGCCGTCTGAGCTCATGTTAGCCGAGGTGCCAGCTTCCCTGCTGAGTTGAGGCTGCTAATTCAATAATGAGGAGGATTTACCTCCTCTATTTACAGTCGGCAAAGCTGCTAATGTCTCAGAGAAGAGGATTACTGATCAACAAATCATCAGCCAGATTACCATGTATAATTCATACCGACTGGGAAGATGATTCGGGATCATCGTCGACCTGCCTGAGACGTGCAAGTGTGTGATTGTGACCAAACTAGTGTGGCTTTACTTTTGCTGCAGCCAGGGAAACACAACGAGGTAGCAAGGGCTTTGTTTTTGGCAGAAGGTGTACACAGGAACATGGATGGTTGCACAGGGAGAGACTACAAACTACACCAGCCAGTGCGTATACTTCCATCGCACGCAGCTTTAATGTGGTTAAGCTCGGAGGTGTTCACATGTGATCCACGTGACCTTTGGATCTTCTTTCCTGCAACAGATCTGCTTTTGGTTTCCAGCTGTCAGCTGACTCACGCTAGGAGACGTGCACTATGACCCCTCGATGTCATAGCCAACAGTGGCAAGATTACAGGCTTTGGATCAGATATAATTTTGTGCTCGACGGGGCCAGCAGATAAGCCCCATGCTGACTTTAAGAGAACCTCTCCTGGCTTTGAACACAGAGTGTGGTTAAGGGAATTCACTCACATTTATATATTTTGGAGTTCAAAGGATAATGAATGGTCAGAATCACTAACGGGTGGCTGCGTTGCATTTGGATCGATGGCTGTGTTCGACCATATTGCACTTTGTATCCTCCTATGTGTGTTCTTGTATGGGCGATAGTGAATGAACACGGGGTTATTTCAAACACAGCTAGCGTGCAAGGTACATTAAACTGCAGGTTACCATGGGAACAGTAATTCGCAATATGTTCCTCAGCACAACTTGTTATCGTTTGTAACCTTGCAAACAGTAGAGCACGTCAACACTACATTGGAAAATATAAAACCATTTGGACGAATAGTACAAATAATGTGTAATAGAATTTGAGTCAGGCTGTTCTTATTCACTGTTTGTACATATACATAATAAAAAAGATGCAGTAAAAGTTATATAATAAATAATACATTTTTAGGTAACTCATGTCGTTGTGAGCAGGGATGTGCAGGGTATCCTAAGGAATGAGTTAATGTAGTATAGAGAGCATCTCTTTCACACAGGAGACCGTTGTCTGTGTCCCGTGTAACAGCTATCTTAATTAGTAGCTAAGACTATAAACACCTGGTAATTCAAATCTAATATCATTAGTGAGATCTAAGAAAGATTTACAGAAGAGTTAGCAAATTAAGACTAAAAGACAAAACTTCTAACGTGATTTACAAACAGTAATAAAACTGTTCTAAAACTATGAATGTATCCAGAAGACATACATTTCTAGCATTTAACACACAGACGGTCATGACTGCAAGCACTGCTAGGGACAGAGACAAGCTTTATCCCTTGCAGACTCATGCAGAGCCAATTGAGATCAGAGAAACAAAAAGATCACATGTGGCTCATTCGGATCCGCCTCTCATTTTGATTTGGAGCTCCATCTTCATTTTTGAGAAAGCAGTTATCACACATGATTCATGCCTCGTCAAAATATATCATGCATCCAAACTCGACCGGTGATTTCTTGAATTAAAGGTTATTTTTCATTGGCTTTGCATTGATGGTATTATCCTACATAAGCATTTAAGACATGTATGACTACCGCAGAGGATAGGACGGACAGACAGGGAGGGAGTGATTATTGCTGGTGTTAGGTTCACTTGGACACGGACAGTTACAGGAACCTGTGCCGATATCTTACATGGATCTGGCTGAGGATGAAGAGATAGGGAGATCTGAAAAAGAACCGTCACTGGGAGAAAACAAAGCAACAGGAGAATTGCAGTTACACACGCATGCTGAGGTGAAAATGACATTTTGTTTAACCTGGGGCTTTTTGTTCATATATCAACATCAATACCTGCGCAGACTTGCATCCAACTGTGCCTCCTCAGTGATGAGCTCGGCCTCGCTCTGGGCGATTCGCATGGCTAACTCTCTGTCTCTGCGCTCCTGCTCCACTATGGTGCTGCGCTGGACCTGCTCCTCTCGCTCCTGAGCCAGCTGAACCTCCAACTCCGCCTGTAAACACACACAAACACACAATAGATTTTAACAGGGCCTTATGAAATCTACATAAACCTATTCCTTTCTCAAAACAGGTGCTGTGTGCAAGACCCTTCATAACAGCTAAAGCTCTGCTGCGTGCCTGATTAGACAGATTTATCCGGGATGTAGAGCTGCTAATAAAGCGTTACTGGGTATTTGTCTAGACAGGGCAAACAACAGGCAAACAATCAGTAGGGACATTTTTTATAGCTTTGACACAGAGTCAAAACCCAGGTTTTTCTTCCCTTTTAGAGACAATAAATACCTTTTTTAATTACATCAAATGTATCCCTAAAGGCACCTCGAGGGCAAATATATAAAAAATAATAGGTACAGTGTATCGGTTTGTGTGTATAAAATATATCCTATCTCCTTATATAAAAGCCACTAATGAAGTCTACAATGGATATTTTTTCTCTGAGGAGCTTTAAATATGAATGCCTCTTCCGTTTAAAATATATTATTCATACATGGTCCAATCAGCAGCTGGGCTGCATAGCCACTTAAAATTGTGATAGCCTTAGTGTGAAAGTTGAGCTGTTTTATAGCTTGTGCAAGCAGATTTTAAATAAACCCCTGCATTATGCTCAAAATAATTCTGACTACTACTCAAATGTTATGCAAAACCCCAAAGTCACCGTTGGCTGTCTCCCAGTGAATTTGACAATGTTTTTTTTTTAAAAAAGCATTATTTTGGCATACCAAGGTCACAAGACTATTTCTAAGTTGTATAAGGGCCTCCAGGAGCTGAGTGGGGTGAACACGTCTTACATAAAGGAAAAGTCGGTACGTGAAGGAAACTTTGTCTCATCGATAGGAGAGTGGGACAACTTAATTGAAAGGCAATGTAAATCAACCAACTCACTAAAATGGAGAGAGTTTAACTGGAAAAATCTGGTCAGATACTTTATAACACCAGTGCAGTCAAGGAGGGGGCAGATGGTGTGGTTTAATGTGATGCACGACATTTTTGTTATGGAAAAATTAACATTTGCTCTAAGACTCAAGACAGACACATTTGACAAGTGTTGGAAGGGATGGATTGAGTTTGTCAACCCGTATACAGTAGATCAGACTTCAACTAAAAACTCTATTTGTAATGTAACCCCCTGGTTCTCTGCTACACACAATTTTATTTATTTTTTGTTTGTGTCTCTGTCTTTTCATGTTCGTTTGTCTGTATGCGTGATTCAAATTATTTGCTTTGTATTATTTAAAAAAAATAATAAAATGGTCTGTAACTGTTAAAAAAAGCTATGGTCAAGTACAATAAATGTTATCATTACAAAGCCACTAAAGTGCATTAACTCCCTCCCATTTCACAGGAGGATCCTAAAAGAATACATATAGACAGATGTAGAAATGATTTATGTTCTCAAATATTCAATTCACTACAGTATGTTAAATGAAAGTGACATTGGAAGTCTTCAATTGAGTGAGGTCTCCTTTAAGAGAAAGTAAAACTGCAGAGTTGAAGACAGTGGATAAATCACGTTAGCTTGAAAGACACCATGATACAAAGTTCGAGGGAGCAAGACAGTGCCAGACTAACCTTTGACACAGCACAAAATAGCAAAGAACAGAGTAAAAAGCCATCACAGTCACAGCTGATACCTTAGGAAGTTTACTGCAGCAGCTTTGAGCCTTAGAGCAGTGGATAAACAAACTTTACAGACAGCTCCCTGAGACATATGGCTTATGACAACCTGGTGTCAACTGTCTCACAAATAGAAAAAGAGGGAACAATTACAGCATGCAAATGTCCACCTGGCCTTGGGTGAAGAAAGAACGCTTCAGATGTACAGAAGGTGCGATGTATGCGTAACAGATGGATGAATGGATGGTAAAGGTGAGACATGATGGCAAAATTGAAGAGAAACAGGTGTGTGTGTGTAGTGATAAGACCAGAGCGGGAAAGTTTACGAAACAAAGGAAAGGAGAAAAAAAGCAATTACACATAAAAAGTGACAAATAAAATGTGAGTGAGTGAAACAGGCGTGAGATAATAAAAGAAAGGATAGCTAAAACGTATACTTTGTTAGGAGAAAATGCTGGAAGTGAAGTCATCAATCAAGAGCCTGAGGGCAACCCACTGGGAATCTGACCAATGTCAGGACCCAGCTGTTGCCGTGGGTGACCAAATGAGCGTTTCCCTCAGTGGGGACAGCAGGCAGAGTCTGCCCGGAGACTAGGGCCCTTTCTCATTTCTCTAATTTCCCCTCCTCGGTCCTCCGGTAGTGACCCGGAAATGGATTTCAGCGCGCCATGTTGAAGGACATCTAATTTCTCTAAATGCACTTCGAGGACCGAGGATCGAGCATCGAGGAGGATCGAGCATCGAGGAGGATCGAGCATCGAGGAGGCTCTCTGGAGGAGCTAAAACCGAGGATACACTGATGGGTCCACCGCGGATGTATTTCCGGCAACAGTGATGTTTAAAAGAGTCGTGACGCACGGCCGGACTTATCTCAGCCAATGACAGCTCTGCATTCATCCCCTGGATATTATTTTAGAAACTGCTTTCATCGCGTCGCAATGTTTACAGTGAGAACAGCTGTGAGGTCCATGTAGAAAGCAGAGCAGTGTGTAAAATATCTCTCACTCAGTATAACAGGCTTACTGTCTTTATTGGTATGCTTTAGTTGAGTAGATATCTACAAAAAGGGGGTGTTATTTTTCTAAAACCATTTAGTGCTTCAGATAATAAAATACACAACGGCTGTATCCTGATAATATGATATGCTTTAGGAGCTGT
>NW_011342396.1:695195-746002 GCF_000735185.1 Notothenia coriiceps | reverse complement strand
AAATAAAACGTGTGGCCCGTAATTTTTGGACGTCTCTTTAAAATGACCGCTCAGAGGAGAGGATTTCTAATTTCTCTAACCGCCTGCTGCTTCCCCTCCTCTGTCCTCAGTTCCCCTCCTCGATTCCTCCGCTCGCATCTCCTGTGGGACTAAGACACGAGGAAAGGAGTCGAGAAGGGGAATTAGAGAAATGAGAAAGGGCCGAGGAAACAAAGATCATATGCCCTCCCTGTAGATTTGTTCTGGCGCCGGGTCTGTTACAGTGTAGCATAGCACATTTTTCAAGCAATATTTTTCATAACAAATAGTGCGCCTGGAAATGTAGTTTTTCTACTAAAAAAAGATTGTGTTTACTGGTGAAATACTTTGTTTCTATAGGAAAGTAACATCTTTCTTTTACTGAGAGAGTAAGGTGTATATGTTTAATGTGAATGTGTATACTATATGTGTTTTACTGCTTAGCTGAAACTGTTTAACCTATTACTGTTTTAATGTCTGATAGTTGTTTTGTGTCAATGTGTTAGACTATCAGCCTGTTTGTGAATGCAGGTCAGGTGTATTATTGAGTGAGAAGATCCAGTGAAGGAGATCCAACGATTCCAGTAGCAGTCCCACCTGGATCATTGACACTGTAACAGCCGAATGAACCATCTGCTCAATGGTAAGAGTAAAGAGTGCTCTCTAATGTATGTGACTCTGACAGATTAGACCCCATCTGATCTGAACTCAAACACAGTTAACCTTTTTCCTATATTGTTCTCAGACACACACTTCATAGTATCTTGAAACTTGGCAGAAATTCCACAACAAATACACATCCTTACTTAAACTGATCACCAAACCAAGCTCCTTAAAACAAATGTTCCTTATTTTTTTATGTCAGTGTGAATGTTGCATTTGTGTTGCTGTTCAATTGTAGGCAAACTAAAGTTACATTTATCTGAATTCACTTTTCATGCAGTGTTTATTGCTTGACTCTAAAGAGAGGTGTAGTCCTGTACCCAGGAGTTGGTTTCATATTGAAGCTCCTAAATGCCATTTCAAGCTGTTTGAGCTTCTTTTAGCACCATAAACGTATCCATTACCATTGTTGTTTTCTATTATTGTCAATTGTTTGAAGAGTGCAAAGTGACATCTTCAAAAATAGCTTGTTTTGTTCGTTTTTGTAATACTTTCGTGACAGGATTTATTCTAACTCAAACAATACTGCACAATATACTGCAGAGACTAAGCCAATCATAGACCAGCTCAATCACAGATTAGGATTATGTCTAGGAAAACATCTTAAGTGTGATTATAATAGCAGGGTGTGAGCATTCAGTCGCTGCTGGGGTGTAAGGGTCAGTTACCTCATTTGAAGTAAACATTGAGCTTAGAGGAGTCTGCAGGGAACTAAGAGCTCATTCATGTATGCACAGGAACACAAATATACCCACAGCAGAAACGTTAAAAGACATACAGTATAACTTGTACACACTTGATATTGAATCAAATATAATGTTGTTTTCATTTTCCACGCAGTCCTCCTAAATGTCGATCCCGGGCTTCAAACATGTTGTGCTGATGAGTACAACATTAGACCATATTATAAATATATAGCACTTTAAGGTGGTCCTAACCTGTATTGCTCTCTCTTCCGCCTCTCTCTTTTTTCTATCCTCCTCCTGCTGCTTTCTCTTCAGCTCCATCTCTGATTTTCTAAAATGTTTGGGGAAAAGAAAACTTTACTAAAACAGACATTACAACTTATAGTTCAAACCTTAACCATGGCATTTAAAAGAACCTGATAACCCTCCACCATCACTTACAGTCTTCTGTCGCCTTCCTCCTGTTTGCGTCGTTGCTCGTCCTTCTCCCTTCTCTTCCTTTCTTTTTCCATCTCGTCCTCGATGTGTTTCAGCCTCTCGCTCTCTTCCTCTTCCTGCTTCTTCTTATGCATTGAAGACAGCAGCTGCTCTGAGCGCTTCACCAGACCCTGGTATTCTGTGTCTATCTCTTTCCGGGTCATCAGTGTGGCCTAGGGGTCAAGAGGGAGATCAGAATGTCAGGTCATGGTCACAAAATGAACAACATACTTTATTTAGTCATCCAAGTATCCAATCAATTCTCAACCATTGGCATCAGGTGGTTCAAATCCATGGTTTGCCTTGATTACTTTAATAAGTAGTGACGACGAGATTCCCATAGGAAAGCTATCATGCGGCTCTGAATTCGACAAAAATGTTATTTACTGTCAATCAGGTGAGGTAACATCTTTACAGAGGAGTGACACTTAGTGCACTTGTAGCCTGACTCTGCACGCACTCCACAGTTACCATGGCACAAGCTTCCCATGTGGCAGGAAGGGAAGACACTGACTGACACTGAGACTGTCACTTGCGTGCTGCAGCCACAATGCTCAATTCCCCACTATACTTGTCAGACAATCAGCAGCGGCAGGAGAGGTCACCACATTGTGAAGATTCATTAGTAAGTCTCTAACGGTGACACAGGGAGGGGAGATGACAAGGTCTTCTCCCCTACGTATAGAGTTCTGAATGACAGCCATTGGCCTCTCATGCATTATTCATTCAGAGACGCTGTGCCAGGAGCAATTTCTAAGCAATCTGAACTCCATGAGTGCCTACTGTGGGGCTTTTAATACGCAAACAGACGAAGATAAAGTGAGTGAGAGAGGGTGATTGACCCTGAGGAACCTATTATCACTCCAATCATATGTGTAGATTGCTTACAGATAACAACAGAGTACAACATTTAAGAAAGAATAATGATTATTGGGAAGTTGGTGCCCCGTACCTAGAGGGTCTAATAAGACTAGTGCTTATTGCGCAGGGAGAGCTGGGATTTCACTAAGTAAGTTTGATCATTTAGCAAAACAGTTATACAATTATATAAGTGGAGAGGAGAGGATTGGATTTCTTCTTCACCAAACGCTTCTTTTTATCCTGAGGTGATGGAAAATATTGATTCTTGGAGGAAGAATGAGAAAAGGGCACGGCACACTTAGGAAAGGGCTTAATGTAGAACAGTGGAGGACTTCTTGTGCCAGGGAACTACAGGTGTGAATGTAGAGAACCATATGAGTGCGAGCCAGTCACGCTCGAAGACATGTTTGAGGAGTATTCCCCAGATAAACGCAGAAAGAAGAACAGCAACATGTTTTATTGCTCACACGGTCTCATGATCAAGGCACCTAGGAAAGCCGTTGACACTTTCAGCTTTAAAATCACCGGAGCATTAATCCTTGAGTTGTATGACTCGCCTTTATCTTTGCTAACAGAGCGTCGATGGAGGCAGCCAGATCCTGAGCCTGTTTGGCCATCTCCGGCTTGGCCTCCTTCAGCCCGCTCACCACCTCGTTGAAGCGCTCCATGTGTTTCTTCAGGTTTCGAACCTTCACCATGCCGTCGATGCTATGAGAGAAGAGAAAAATACAAACTTACACATGAACATGTCATGAATTCATGTAAGTATAGTATTCTATACGAATGACTACAATTTTGAATAGGTGAAGCCAGGAATCAAATGACGGTAGGGGGGATGAAACATTTATTTACCTGTAATCCAAATTAAATATTGCAACAAATGTTTCCTGTACTTATGCCTGGAAGAGTCTTGATTTAGAGATGATGATTTCAGACATCTCTATAGCGGACCATCTCCTAACTTTAATGTTATTTGAACGTTTGCTTGCCTGACTCATCGTCATTGCATTGACATTGGCTCACATGTCGCACCCTTTTGGCATATTGATGGTGTATTTGATGTGTGTGTTTGAGCAGAAATGATGGTGTGTTTGTGGGTTTGACTTGTTTGCAGTCTTGCACTAGAATACGTACCAAAAGTTTTGGTACGTGCCCTTTGAGCCGGTGTAGTATGACTTATCATCTACAGACTTACAGGAGATACTGTAAGATTGTGAGACTTCAGTTCTTACATTCCATATATATTCCTATAGATAAGGATCATATAATCAGGATATTCCTATCAAATGATATGCAGTATATGTGGCTGATCAATTAATCGTATTTCAATCGCAATTACGATTTTGGCTTGCAACGATTATGAAAACAACATAATCGAAATAAAACGATTATTATTATTTTTTGTATTGGTTTTTCAGTTGAATTCTACTTAAAGTTCAGGGTAATCAACTGTTAAAAACACCGTTCAAATGTTTTCATTTATTTTTCAATAAATGGATGTTTTCAAAGTAAATGGATATTAGTTTTTAATAATCGTGATATCAATTATTGACCCAAATAATCGAGATTATGGTTTTTGCCATAATCGAGCAGCCCTAGTATAAATCACACTTGACTGTTAGCTTGTGGGTCCTAGTAGCCAACAGAGCAATTATTAAAAGTCATAGGAGTGTGTTTTGGATCACATTGGCGAAAACATGTTCTAATTTAGACATTTTGCACCCGTCCACTTCCTGAATATATTGTGTATGAGGGAGGTGTGGTTGGTTGTCAACAGTTCTTTACACTACCGTGTATTCGCCGAGCCATGTCCACTTCCAAGCGTTTCAAATCCCCCTGTTATTGCATCCTGACCACATATTCAGCATCACTCTGAAATACATTGTACTATTGGCCTTTAACACCCAGTTCCTTTACCTGCAAAGCTTTTGTGCTGCATTTGGATAACTTTAATTTACTTTTAGTGTGCATTGTGCAACTCTATTATTTAGGAGAATGGACGTATCTGTACTTGGTATGGCAGAGGTATGATATTAAATGACTCAGGAGCCAAAAACTTTATCCGGACTTCCCTATACAAAACATTTTCTTTTGCTATTGTACACATACCGCCAATCACAGGGAGAATCAGATTCTTGAAAAGCTATCACCTGCATGGGTGCTTGAACAAGAGCAGCTTTTTCTAAATGCATCCCAATACAGCAAGACATACAATGTATCCCAAGCAGGGCAGTGAGACATCATTTCTTCACAGATGACTTTCTAGATTGATTTGAACTCCTAGATGCACAATATGGGAAAGCCATCAAAACCCACCAAGCGTGAATCAGTTTAAACAAAAAGCACACAAGAGTACAGGGTGACGGAGGGAAAAAAAGATAGAAAAGCGCACCCACAAACAGTGTGTGTGTGTGTGTGTGTGTGTGTGTGTGTGTGTGTGTGTGTTTGCAAAAAACAAGGAGGAAACTCACCGTGGCTTATGCTTTTTCTTACACAGCCACATGCGGACAGTCTTTTGAATCTTAATGCAGGCCAGAGCTCTGTACCTCATCTTGTTCCGAACTGTTGAGCATTGGGAGAAAAAGGAAGAGGATTTAAACAAAGATCTATAAAAATACTTGAAGTGTCGGCTTGTCCAATAAAACGTGCAAAAAAAGCCTAGAAAATACCTAGATGACACATTTGCAAATGATTGCATTTCTCAACTCTTAACATACTTGGTAAAATGCTATTCCATGGAAATAGTTCTGCAATGCCCTCCTTATACTCAAATATAATATAAAACATTATATTAAGAACTAAATATTCATAAAAGCACAAGTAATAATAAGTACCTGAAAAGTAAAAAGTTAAAATGATGGTGTAGCTAATGTTACAGATATGTGCATTTGCTGCTATAATGGGTAACATTGAGCAACATAAAGCAGGACTGAATATCGCATGTATATCACACACACACACACACACACACACACACACACACACACACACACACACACACACACACACACACACACACACACACACACACACACACACACACACACACACACACACACACACACACACACACACACACACACACACGTGATAATGAGGTGAGGTGTTGAAAAAAATAAATGGGCAGGGACATTCATTTCCTCAGGTCATTAATGCAAGCAGTGCGTGGTCAAAGCAGAGGCAGCGTTCTGTTAGAACTTTAATGCAATTTCATCGGATGCTGCTTCAAAAATACAAAGGAGCCAGTCTGCACTTTGTTAAATGGTGCAAATCAATAACTTGGCAAAGTGTAAAGGTTCAAGTAAATGCTTTTGGAGTCTCATACCTCTATATTGCTATAGGCAGCCACTTTCAATATTCAGAATGAATGGAAGAGCATGAAATATGGTTCAATATAGCTATCAGAGCTATACAGTAAGACGAAAGGAAATGACAAAGCATCTTATACATAATTCACTGGAAACTTTGTACTTCTGGCCCTTCTTCTATTATTCATTTGTTTACATTGCTGTCTTTTGTGATGGCAGACAAAGAAAAAGTGCATCAGGCTATATATTACATATACATAAAATATATTTAATATACTTAAAATAAATATGATATATTCTGAAAAATTAGTCATGACTAATAGGTAGTAGAGAAATAGACACAGGCGAAGGCTATGTAAATTACCATCACATATTTGATCTTATGTGTAGAAAAGGTAAATGATCAAGTCCTAAAATTAAACTATTACATTTATAATAGAAATAATAAAACGGAAAGACAATCTGAATGTTCTCCAAGCTTCACTGCTGTTACTCAATAGATTTCACCCACGTTTGATGACAGACAGGCTGCACCACTGGACCTTCTTCCAGAGGCTGCACAGCAACCACTGGTTGACTTTCTTCAGCAGCTCTGCGAGGTGGTCTGGATCCGACTTCATGATCTGGTCAAACTCAGCAAACTGATGCACGCACACAGACGAAAACACAGCAACAAAAACGAAATGATAACCCTTGTAGTTAACTGTGTATTTGTAGTGTTTCTGCATAATGATCTTAAACATCAATGGATAACCAATACTGTTGACTTCTATGTACCTTTCCAGGGCGGAAGAACACTCTTGTTAATCCAAACTTGAAGTCATTGTCATTTAGTCCCAGAGCTTTGAACAAAGCCTGCAGAGGCACAGAAACACATTCAGTGACAAAGCAATATTTAGAAGACTGTAGGCCGCCAAAGTGTTTATGTTTGTTAATCATTTCCCAGATGTCAGTTTGGCTAAAGGCTTTTTTGTTGCACAACTAATTAGACTTTATTTCAAACTGATTCAAAAAAATATTGTCTTAAACCAACAGCTCATTTTGTTTCTCCAGTGATTGAGAAAGAATATTCAATTTGATGCAACCCCACCTTGCAGAAGAGTCGTGGATTCAGGCGTACGAGCTTGGCCGGCATATATTGTTTATACATGTTGTAGAGCTCATGAAAGGGGGCTCTGGAGGGGAAACCCCCCTGCATCAGGTCCAACACCGACACCATTCCTAATCAAGAGAAACGTAATGTATAAAGGGCTGATGAAGAGAAAGAGTATCGCCTCTGGAATCACAATGTGCACTACTAACAATACCAAATGAACATTATTGGCTTTAATGAAAGAAAGCTGAAGTGTGTTTGTTAACATACAGCACCGACTATTCTGTTTCATCTCTTACAAGTCTTTCATGAATGTTTAATGTGTGTTTCATACAGTATCTACAAGAGGAGGCACTCCAACAAAGACTCTTACTTTAATGTAATCACAAAGGCTGTTGCAGGATTCACTTCAGCATCAGTTACAGTAGCAGCATGCATTGGCTTCAAAATACATCATTTAGCACCGTTGTTTTTCTTTAGAGCAACAGGAAGCAAATCAAATACTTTCACTTCCATCATGGCCCAAGCCTCAAGTGAAGATGTAACATTTACAAACATATATTTACATTTTCTTATGTGAACATTTAACTAAAAACTATTGACACTGTAATAGTGTTAGTGAAAACCTAGTAGCAACCTAGCAACATGTAACATTACGCTACTTTTCTGGAGAGAAATGTAAATGTACAAAAAAACCTGCGGCTTCTCTTTTTGAGGAAATCTCCAATATTTAATTCAAGTTCTTAGGTATGTCTTATCCATATTTAAATGTGTATATGTCATGAGATGCTTCACTATAGTTGTCCATCCCTTGTTTTCAATGAATAAGACGTACATTGGGTGAAGATATCTGTTGATTATTAAGTCAACTTAAAGTGATAAAAAGTGAATATAACTAAATACATCTCTATGGTAAATTGTATACATTCTTGGTCCTACCTGAGCACTGCAGCTGTGAGAGAATCAGAGCTCCTTCAAACTTGTGGCTGACCATCTTCAGGTTGGGTTTGACGCAGCGGATGAAACTTGAGCCCTAAGCACACAAAGATGGATAAGTACTTATTGATTCTAAGCAGGAAAGCAAAATAACATTTTTTAGAGAAAGTTCAATTAAAATGACATGACCTGACATTATACTCACAGTGCTGCGAAGCTTTTCTAACAGCGTGTTCAGCTGGGTCTGTGCAGGAAAAAAGATAGTGTTTAGTGATTTGATTTGTATTGTTGGAGACGAAGGTAGGCCAGACGCACATTACCAAAAGTTAACAGTCATGCAAGGACAAAGGCGAGGCAGATTTATTTGTACAGCACATTTCAACAACAAGGACATTCTAAGTGCTTTCCATAAGACATAACGGCATTAAGACAAGATATAAAAGAACCACAGGCGATTTTAAAAGATAATACAAAAAGACGAATGCAAAGTATTCCAGGGGGATTGAAGCAAAAATAAAACTGAAGATATTTATCAGATAGAATAAAATGTAGACTAAGCAGTCAAATACAGTGGTGCTATATGCAAATTATACATTAGAATAAACGTATTCTGTGCCCTAAACTACTTAGTGCTTTAATATAGAAACCAAAAGCAGAATTTAAGCCAATTCTTTGACGAACAGGACACAACTGTAAAGATCTGAAAAGTGGAGTGATGTGAGCCATTCTTCTATATTTAGTTAATCTTATATATTAACAGCATTTTACTGAATCAACTGCAGCTTCTCATTGACTTTTTCAGACGTGCACATTGATAATTCCTTCATTTCTTGATATACTGTTGAGGCAATAGTAGACGGATTGTGTAATTGTTTAAGTTTGGATGATACAACTTGGGTCCAGACAACAAGATTTCTGCCCTGGTTTGCGGTCTTGAATGTTGGCAAATGAAACTTTTAATCATTCCTCTTTGGCTCCAAAAACATTTCTTCAGCACACTTAACTATTTTTCTATTCGATAGTTACTCTGTTTGTTTGGGCCAATAGTCTTCTGCATCATTCTGGAAATATGTTGTTGTTCTCCATGACCTGCGCTCATTAGTGGGAGCATGTTGATAATGAACAGAAGAGGCTTGAGAACAGAGCCTTGAGGGACTCCACATGTCACCGAGGGGCACAAAATGGCCCCTTTCCTTTAAAAAGGTTTCAAACCAGTTAACAATGATGTAAGGTATATTTACTCAAGTACTGCACTTAGGAGGGACTTGAACTTCATTTGATTATTTAAACAAATCAGAAGTAAATAGTTTACTTTTACGTTTATCGCCATTTTCTCACCACTTCTAAAACATCATCTTACAGACTTTTAATTTTGACAGACTATTTCTATGTCAACGTGATCCTGTTTGAAACTCACACATCTTCTGGGGCATTAGTGATGGTGGCAAATATGCTACATTAGTGATAAAGAAACCTCAAGTCTGAAGCTGGAGATAGATTTTTGGTTTCTGCTGAACAAAAAGACGTACAGCTATAAGTTGTGTATTTTTTGGGCTGCTTGCTCAACACACTTTTGTGAGAGCCTATGTGTGTCATTATATTTCCTCTTATTTTTTCACATCCACTGTTTCCTTACTCCTCTCTATTATACCTCGAGCTGACTTTACCCAGCGTTATCCACCAAGGAAGGTTTTCTCAAAGGAAAGAGGTAGGGGATCTAAAAGAAGGGAACCTAAAGTAGGGAGGGAGCAGAGGGATAGGAAGAAGAGCAGAAAGGTGAGAAGTAACAGAACATTGCTAGAGATAAGAGTTAGAAAAGTCTAAAAAAAAAGGGACAAAGAGGAGAACTAAAATGTCACATTTCAATTGGCAAAGAAAGTCCGATAAGCAGAACATATTTGAAAGTCCAAAAAGAAGTCCATTTGCAAAACTGCGTCAAGTCTTTCTTCCAAAGCACTATTTTTCCATAGAGACCCATACGCGCACAGGCCCTGAAAGGCTTTGTGAGTATTCAACCCAGATAAATATACTTATATACTGTATCAGTAAAATTGTTTATAATTGTCATATAGTTACCTATAATATTTATTATTATGAATACCCAGAGCTTTGACATTTTACCCGCGGATAAACGTACAAAAATACAGTCTTTGGTTCCCCGTGACATTTTTCGCACGAAACAGAGACGTGGAGCGGTAATTTCTAAATCACATGAGGTCTTCTTATTATGCTATACCCAATAATGCTTACATGATTTAGCAAAGTGAATTAATCATTAGAATTAACATTGCATTTGCTTATAATTTGTGAAATAAAAATTAAGTATTGTCAACAACTAAAAATGAGCATGTTTTATTCACTAGTATTCATGTTCAGGGACTTTATCTAGCAATCAAAAAGGACAAACTTTGAAAACAACACTGACCTTGAATTTGTTTCCGACGCTGATGAAGCCGAGTTTGCCCGCCTTCTGTTTGGTATCCCTGTTGGTGATTGAGTTCTCAAAAAGCTCCCGAACAAATGTATCTTTCGATTCAGACACTAAGCTTTCCAGGGACATGTGGAGGGCGTCATTATTCTTCTCCACAAACCGAATCTGTGGACAAACACAATGCATACCTTTAGGTAGTGGCAGACTTTAATACAAATTCAAAACATGGAAAATCAAATGAGGAATAAATCAATCCCTGCATCATACAAAACTCACTTTTCTGAAAGTGATATGTTGTGACATTTGTACCAGTTCATCAAATGTGCTAAAACAAAAATGTGTTTCTTAAAGAATTGTACTGGTAAGTGATTCAGTAAGCATATTTGTATTATTACATTACATGTCACTTGCTAGACGCTTTTATCCAAAGAGACTTACATACTCAATACTGTGGGCAATCCCCACAGGAGCAATTTGGGGTGAAGTGTCTCAGGAACACAACGACATGCTGACTGCAGTGGGGTTTGAGCCCTGATCCGAACACCAACGCACAACCCACTGCACCACACAGCGGCATATATCCTCAATTGCCATTATTTAACCAAGCATAGCAATGACAAGAACATTTTCATTCAACCTACTTTATGCCACTCTATAAACAGAGGTGTTTATTGAAAAATATTCTATCACTTGGTTTTGTTAATACCATCGAACCCCAACATACTAAGATCTGATTACCGTCTCATAGCACACCGCTCCAGCAAAGTGCCTGATAATAAAGCCTTCGTCATCCCGAAGATTCCTGTGAATGGTCAACTTTGACTTTCTGGGAACCTAAATGGAAATGGAAGAAAGTAAATCATGTTTAATGACAGAGCTATAGTATATATACATAGATTTTAATCTGATCCTATCCATCCCCATCCCAACAACAGAATCATGGTAAATATTGAATGAGGAGAACAAAACATTTGTATCCATAAAGGGCAGTGAAATCCAGCCATAACTTGTATAATATAGATTCTAACAAACTTTTCCAGGGTTATTTGTAGCTATTTAACATGTTTAGTTTCAACAAAATACAGTAATAACCGCACACCCCAAAAAGTAAAGTACCACAAGTTTTATAAAGGACCCCAAAAGTCCATTACTAAAAAACACTTCTGGATAAAAGAAATGTAGCACTAAGCCTTTTTAAGGTCCATTGACTTCATCAGTGAGGGGAACCATAATGAAATATTATAAATTGTGAAGACCGCATAACAAAAATGTTAGCTCACAGCCTAATTGAGCGCTATAGATTAAGATGAATGTCTTTCACCCTATTAAATGTATCACCATGTCTTGAGTTAGAACTCTCCCTGCAGCAGACTGTGGCTGCAGCCAACACACTCTAATCTTAAGCTTGAATTGGTGTCAAGGCTACATTTCTAAAAAGGATTTCATGCTCGCAGAGATACGGGCGGCGGCGAACAATAGTGACAATGACAGAGACGGAGGGAGGGACTGGGACTGTGCGTCATATTCAGAACTGCGGTTTCAAAGAGCCAGAGTATAAGTGATCAGAATGACAAAACCAATGTGCTGTTACATCGCTGCCACGTCTCACAAAAGATCTGGGTGCACAAAGGAAAAGAATAATAGCACCATAATGGAGAAAAAAGCAAGAACAGAAGGAGAGGGAGAATAAGAAAACATAATGGAAAAGGAAAGAGGGAGGGGGGAATGGGAGAGGGGAAGAGAGCAGCTACGAGAACTCGCCGTCAGTCTGAAGTGCTCTTTGTGCTTGCTGTGGACAGCCAGAGCAAAGTGTTGGTCGCTGGCCTGGGGGAGGCGGTTCTCTTCATCCAAAATGTCCAGGATCCCCACCAGCTTTGCCTCCACTAGGTCTGAAACAAACAATTATATGTGTATCTATAACATTTGAATGATTAATATTGAATCTATCCTCACGATAAATGGAAAAACACAAATGCAAAAAGTTCAACCTTGATGCCTAAAATGCCAGCTAACCAAACCTAGCAATATTTTTCAACAATCTAATATTTTCTGAACTTTTTAGGGACAACAATAAAAGAAATAAATCCTTTCTATTCTATTATATAAGAAGAGGTTACGGTAGAAAACAGTGGTCACACGATATAAAAGCACTCAACCTTTAGTTTATGAATGACATTTATCGGAAATCTCCACTGTTTACTGTTTCTGGACATGAATATTCAAAGTACAAAAACATGTTTATCAGGATGCTCATTTATCCTTATATCTGAATTATTCATGCTCCATGCTGTTTGGAATACAATCTGATAGCGAAGGACCTCCGATAGAAATTTACATGAACAAGCACCTGTGCATAAATCCTGAAGATTGATGAGTGAATTAATGGCCAGCCCAAACGGTCATTTGCAAGTCATGAATGTTATTCACGGCTGTCAGTTAACCTCGCACCTGAATAATCACAGCCTTTGAAATACAAATCAAACGGCTTCACCTTGATACACTCACTACTTCGTCCCATTCATTTCAGGATACACATGAGGACAGACACAACAAAACGGAGTCGGATGGGGGTGGGGGGAGTTGCACAAAAGAGTCCATGACACCCCCAAATACTCATTACTCCTTTCAGACATATGGATTTGCCTTCTTCTTTATAATGAGAAGTCGGTATTTTCGTCGCCCCGACAGGTGTATTTCTCCCTGCTCTGACGTGTAGCTAAGAGCACAAGGAACGGCCCAAATGAACGCCGTGTGGGGGAGCTGCACTTGAAGCAACCTCGGTACACTTGTGATGTGTGTGGGCTCAACAGAAAGCCACTTTTTATGTTTTGCAGCACAAGCCCTCAAAGACGACACTTCATCTTAATGATGTCCCCGAGAGACACTCTATGGTCCTTTTTATCACTTCACCCAGGGTGCAGAGACATGTCGATATCAAAACACATACTCCTACACAGGTATTTTTGATTGTGGTTATTTGAAACTAACTCAACTCTACCCTCAGCTTATCGTTCCTTTTTTTTTTACGTACCAAGCAATGCAGAGATCTTTTTTTTTACCTTCAACAGTGAGACAGGTAGATGGTAAACTTGTTATAGCGGCAGTCTTTGAGGATCAACAGTGTGCTCAGAGGAAAACCTCACGAAACGTACCTATGCAGTCCTGGTTGTCAACATAATGCACCTCGTTCACTCCCAGGCCTTCCCTTTGATACAGCTCTTGCTCCTGCACACACAAGGCCAATTGTCAAGAACTAAAAAACACATTCTGAAAAATGTCCTGATAATAAATGACTTTTTTTGAGTGGCTTCAGAACATCTGAAACCTCAAAGAAGCAAACAAAATACATTGAACTGACAATACACAATTGAGATAATGAGACAGAGAGACAGATTAATTGGAGACCTTGGAAGAGAACAGCGTTAAGAGATCACAGGAGAGAAACACTCCCCATCATGTCCCTTGAGAAATTAGCATTCTAATGAGAGAGTGCAGGAGATACGGAGAGGGGGTGGGGGGGGTGAGAAAATAGAGAATCCAGAAGCTTAGAGTGCCAACCACTCCGTCCTGGCTCGGGGAGTTTGGTTTGTTAGTGACACGACATGGCAGGTTTCCCAGGATGAAGAAGTAAAGCACACCAAATCACCTAAATCCACTCGCTGCTCACTCACCTCTTTGAGAATACGCTCATTGAAGAACTGCTGCAGTTTCTCATTGCAGTAATTGATACAGAACTGCTCAAAGCTGTTGTGTTCAAAATACTCTGAAAGAAGGGGGAGAAAAAAAAAAAAAACTGAAAAATCATACATCTCAATTAATTTTCCAATTTTTGCAAAGCATGTGTTTATTATGCAGTCGGGGGGAAATTAATTCTCCAGCAAAGCCCTGGTAATGAAGTGTGTGTGTTTGCATTAGGGTGCTTATATTAAGAAGCACAGACATGGCTTTCTTTAATGGAGTGCATTTTAAACGAACTAATGAGAAAAAGCAGTCAATCTGAAACATATGTTCACACTGTGTTATCAGTTATTGTGGGCAAATTGTATTTAGTTACATTTCATTTCCACATGTTATCTAACAGTAACTGCATTCTATTACCAAACCCAGCGATGTCCAACACCCCGATGAAGTTGGAGGAAGTCTTGAAGGGGAAACACTCGTTCACTCGTTTCACCACATGATCAAAGAGGCGGCTGTACACTGCCTTTGCGAGGGCATCGCGGGCATTATTTGCTTGTTCCACCTTTAGAGGCACTCTGGAGGGACACACAAAGTGGGACATTGAGACACAGTCCGAAACTGGGACATGTTGGTCCTTTTAATAAACCTCCCTTTTTATTTTTTCTCCTAATAAACCCAATGTTCATGCGGCAGCGAAAGTTGAGCAGTGTTGATGTGACACTTTTCTGCCGCATTGTTCCCGTTTGATCTCTATAGTGAAACTAGGCATTCATTTTTAAAGAGAGGGTTTCCGAGCCAAAGATGTGGTATTAAAACTAAAATATGAACCCTGAACTCTACTAGGCTCTCTAATGGCGCTTTAACACCATTTATTTTTACATTATTTAAAGGGGTGACCGTGTGAGCAAAGTGCAGATCCACAGCGACCCAGAGTTCAACTCACTTGTCCCAGGTGGGAGGAAACTGAATTTCAAATGGAAAGTTCTCACTTCTGCTATGATAGGATGTTAAACACTTCATATTCCACACACTCGGGTATCATTTCCAGCCAGAGAATAGACCAGCGTTTCTCCATTTCACCTTGCCACGAGTTAAACATACTAAGATCCTTTTGTAAACGTCTTTATCCAATGCAATGTTTCCTTTGCACACTAGTTTGAGACTTATCATCCCATCACACCCACCACCCCCTCTGTAAGGGGTGGGTGGGGGGGGGGTGGGTGATCTGTCTGGGGCTTAATGACAAAGCCATGCCCCCTTCGCTCCACCTGCTCCCCAGACAGCAGGCCTTTACAGTACTGAAGCCATGCTCGCCTGCCTCCTCAGATACAGCCTGCATTATTTATGTGGAGAAAACACTTCCAGGCCAGGCCGGCATCTGGCCCTGCTGAAATATTCATCTATCAAACCTGGCCCTATCACTCAAACACCACATCATCACCAAAGTGCACATGAGCAGTGCCAATAATACTGCAACACACTATCTTATTATTATTATCTTCTTTCATATAAGCACAATATCCAGAACCCTCTGCATGTGGGTTAATGTTTGCTGTGAGGGGTTTGGACAGAGACACAGAGCACTTGCCTGCAAGGAATAATAAAGCCTATCAAAAAATACTTTAGAATTAAACAATGAAAATTGAAAAAGCTTAATTAAGTGTCCGGATTTAATGTCATTATGTTACAGATGACCTTAATTCTTTAGAGGATAGTATCAAGAAGATTGTTTTCTCAACAACAAAAGAAGTTGTGAGGAGTCACCGAAGAGAGCCGTCCTCTCTTACTTGATAACTGTTCCTTTGGCGCCCCCTGCTGTAGTGAGCATGACTCGGGTTGTGAGGCTGACTCGCAGATCATCCTGGTCCAGACCCAGCAGATCGGCACAGTACTCCAGAGTCTGGCCCGACTGATTCTTCAGTACGCAACCGCCTGAAACACACACAATACAAACAAGCCTATAGTACAATATATGGTATTGTTAAAAAAACTCAAATAAGCAGAATTATATTGTGTAGTCAGACAGGAGAATGAAGAGGGAAGTGTTAAAGCTGTGAATATCAACAGCCTGATAAAGAGCTGGGTTCAAGGCGCAAGAAGAAAATGAGAATAAGAAGTCAGGAGAAACTTCTGAAAACTCATGAAAGGTTTCAAAGAGTGCTTTCTTTAATCCATAGAGACTTTGATTGCAGAGAAACAGGGAGAGAATGAGAACCCGGTTACCTGGGTAACAGAGGCTCTCTTTATCACCATTCCACTTTCTTTAAACACTGCGGTGTGTGGCATTGATTAATAGTTGCCGATCTGTCCCTTTTGAAATGAATATTAATGAACATAATACATTAATATGTCTGTGATAACATCCAAGGACATCGATTCTTCAACATTTGTTATTGATTCTACCATGTGGAATTCAATGTGCTCAGATCTATTGAAACAAACTTTTCAAAAGGAGAGATTCGAAGGGCGGAATATTTAGTTCATACATTTTTTTCAATAAATGCTTTAGCTGCCTAGAGGCCTCTTAGCTAAACATCCTCTGGCATAAAGGAAGTGTATATTTGTCTTCCCTCTGGCAGCAGTAAAACTGAAAAAATGGCTGTTTTTCGAAGTACAGACATATGAACACTATGCACATTGACACACACAAATGTTCAAGAGGGATCTAACTCAAATATTGACAATCCCACCGGTGATTCTAAACATGTTGTAACCATTTGTAATTCCAGCATGTGTCTGACCTGAGGAGCTCCCTGTTTCTTCAAAGTCGATGTTGCCCAGATGCAGGACGCCAGCCACCACCCTGAACAGGTCCAGCTTCTCCGTGTCGTCCAGCCCGATCTTCTTCATGGCCCCACACATCCTGTGGAAGTCCCCCTGGTCGTCCAGAAGAGGGTCCTTCAGAGCACCCACCTTCAGATGCTACAAAACACACCAGTGATTCAGTCAAAGTAAATATCTTTACATGAATGTGTTGAAAGAGCCTCCACCAGCAGCACACAGCAAACACTACCAACTAAGGCTGCTTTGCTACAGTAGCTTTGTATCCACATGTCTTAACTTGAAGTACTACATGTATAAAGTATAGATTAGAGCCTATGTAACAACTAGCAATATCTCAGCGATATAAAAGAAGAGGCACAAAAAACAGGCATGCAGAGTGAAATGTAACTTGAACAGAAGGCTTCAAGATTGAAAACGTAGAATAACTATAGAATAACAACTGACAAGAGCTGCACAAATATTACTGGTTATACTGTAAGATAAGAGAGAGACATTACAGTTGTTTTATTGTTCATTTTTCATGTTTCATTTGTGTGTTGGCTATTCTTAAACACAAAACATAAATTGTTAAAGGTCCCATGTCATGGTTTTCCGGTTATTACCCGTCCCCTTGTGTGTTATGAAGGTATGCATGTAAACGGTCTGCAAAGTCACAAACCCTCAAAGTACACCCTGTAGCGAGTAAAACTCTAACACAGAAAAGACCTGTCTAGCTGCCCCAGAACGCCTCGTTGGAGATTTCTCATTTTCTTCCTTCGTACAGTGAAGTGCCCATACCCAAATGGACCAATCCGTGGAGCCGTTACGTTACGTCCGCGGAGCCGTTACGTTAAGTTAAGTTAAGTTCGTGGATTGGTCCAAATGGGCCAATCCGCGGACTTCCTCACACACACACAGACTCAATCTTTTCTCAGCTGCAGCTCCGCCGATTCCTCCTCCCTGAGATGGCTGGACGCGGCGAGGCTGTGAGGCGGTGTGTGAGCACACACACAAACTCCCAGCCAGGCTGCGGGTGTGCGTGTGTGTTCGGGCTGTCTCGCAGATGGCCACTGGGCTAATAGGGAGGGGGGGGGCAGGAGCTCCAACAAGCCGTTTAGGACAGAGAGTGAATACACATACTATACAGAGATGCTGTATGAGAAACCAATGTGATTTTGGAAAATTGCACAATATAAATCTATCTTAGTAGACCTCAACACTGGAATTATGATCAGTAGAAATGGCCATGACATGGGACCTTTAACAGTTTGGAAATATACAATAATTGTGCAGCCCTATATTGTATGACTGAAAATAAGCTGAGTAAGCATCTATTGTATTGTATCCAAGCCACATGCAGGCAATGAGGAAGCATGCACCCTCATTTCCATTTTGCTCTCCTAACAGCAGCTTGTAAAACCTGAGAGTCTCAGTGTTTACTTTAGGAAAAGCAGAGGATAGAGAGCAGAGAGGCCTGATGAGGAAGGAAACATCACCTTATTGTCCTTTATAACAGACACGAGGGAGGACACAGATGTACAATGACTAGATTAGCAACATATTAATAACACACAATATTCTGACAACGACACAGCCTACAGTGCTTAAGTCTCTCAGTTGTTAATCACTGTGATTGTTATAAATTGTAAACACATAGTAAACATGTTAAAAAAGACCCTTTCCCATTTTATACAGAATTGAAATATTTAATAAAAGCACTTTAATTTATTGTAATTGCAGTCCAAAATAATGTCTCAAACAAATGTAAAATGTTTATGGCACATATTTAAAAAAATAATACAAAAATAACATGTTTAAAAATATAGAGCTTTAAATGTTAAGGTTATAATGGAACCAAAACTAATGTAACACCAGCGGCCTCTGGAAAGAAATTCAAGAAATAGATGTTATGATTAACCGCCGAGGTACACAGAAGGTGTATTACTAGGCTAAGTTCTCCCATGACTATATCCATCAATAGAGAAGGGAAAGCACTTCCTTTTGTTTACCACCTGATTATCCCCAAACTTTGATTGGCATAATAAAATAAGATATTATTCTATCTTGGAAAACAAGAGTGAAATGAACCTGTATAATTAGTCCCTGAGAGAGCAACATGTCACACTTCTTCTTCTTCTAATTGTTTCATGATATTAATTACACATCTCCTGCAGGCTTTGCGGGCCCTGGTTCTTTTTCATGTCATACATAATTCATCAAACACGCAGACCTGAACTAATTCCTTGGCATGAAATATTCTTATTGACCACTTCCTGCATATCATTTCACATTTGCAGCTGGTTTCCTTGAGTATGTGTCTGGAATTTGCTTTCAGTCTGTGCTTACTCATCACTATTGGGAAAATAATAATGTACATTGCTCTAAAAAGATTGATTGAAGAGCAAAGAACAAAAAAGCCAAGCATTGCAAATCATTCCTCATCCTTTGCTTCTGGACATACAGTCGGGTAATTCAACACAAGTGTCCAAAGTAATCATGTATTTGGTTATGTGATTAAACCAGAACAAGAAGTGACATTACCTCAGGACTCTTGCGGTTCTGCATGATTTGTTTATCAGCGTCCTTACTGGCAAAGTATCTGGTGCATCCTCGGTTCAGGTACTGCAACGGAAACAAATCAGCTTAAAAACATTCAAACATAATCAAGCTTTGATAAATGAAATCCTGACACCGTATAAATGCATTTAACTCGGTGTTGCAAACCTAGTGGGGATATTTGTATTGATTTTCATCGTCTAAAGACACTTGGTTGTCTCCTTCTAATATCGCTCCACGGCTGACTAGTAGTGAATCACATGAAGTAATTGCCTCTGTTGATGTGGGTGTCACCTCAGGGACCTGAGAAAATGACACTATGATAAACATCTAAAGGAACAGCTTGTGCTGCTTGTTGTTCCGTTAAACGTTGTTTTGTCGGGCATGTGGAAGGAAATAAATGCTGGGGTAAACACCTTTATGCTCTCTGACTTCACACCTGATGAGTTGATAATTGCATTCACACAGAGAACAATTCAATTGAGAATTATTTAGTCACTGAGGCAAGTTTAATTTCACTTGGGAGGACCTCTTGACTTGAAAATTAGCTACTGTGACATCTAGTGGTGGTCCTCAGAACTGCCATGTCTACTCCTTAAAAAGTTAATTGAATTACATGTAAGCAGCTTTGTTTCTGAGAAACATTGACATGTCTGAGCCTACTGACCCTGAAGCTGTCTGGGGAGTCCAGGTGCAGTTTCTTCTTGATGTCCTCCGACGCCCCGGCACACAGCCTGTAGAAGATGTGGTAGTTCCTCTCGTCGTTATTCTGCATGCAAATCCTGGACTTCTCCAGCAAGTAGTGGGAGACAAATCCACCCACGACCACATTCTGGGAACACGAGGGAAGGATTAAAGCTTTAAATCAGAATTCTAATTCAGAAACTAGACGCAGTAAGTCTTAGAGAAAGCTAGGACCAATCAGTCGTTATGTAGTACCTTCTCATTGAAGTGGATTTCCACAAACTTCCCAAAGCGACTGCTGTTATTATTTCGGACTGTCTTTGCATTTCCAAAGGCCTCGAGAAGGGGATTTGCTGAAATTTGAAACAAACTCAGTATCACACTGCCCACATGCAGTACATACAATACAGTATTGATACTTAATAATTGTTGATAGATTGTTATTGTATTACCTTCAACAATTCTCTCGTCAATATCTTGACCAGTTCCATATGTTATGGTGAGATATCTACAGGGTGGGGATGAAATTAGAACAATGTAGATGTCTATACAATTACCGGTAGATAAACATGGTGAGACACTCTGAAATCCATCCACCGTTTACACCGTCTCTTACACAGTAGCTACATGTGACAACCTCTTTGATGGTTTTCCATCTGCTTTCAGCCTAATTGAAGTTTACAATCAAGTTAGAGTGGGGAAAATATCTTCGTTTGGAAAGAGAGGGGACATTTTGATTTGTAACTTCATACAGAATCTCCTAATCACACAAGCACAAGACGGAGGTAAAGCTGAGTGAAAGTGAGAAGAAGATGAGAGATGATTCCCATGTACCTGAGAACAAACTTGGTGTTTTCAGTCTTTCCGGCACCAGATTCCCCGGACACTACGATGGACTGACTCATCTTGAGAACCTTCATATCCCTGTAGGCTTTGTCGGCTGAAAGAAGAAACAACGTGCATCACTTTCGGCTTGTTGTTGAATATGTTACCTCACAGTGATTAGAAGGTGTGGGCTCTCACCTATAGCGAAGACGTGAGGTGGCAGAGTTCCCAGTGACTTCCCTTTGTAGGACTTAATGGCGTCAGGGCCGTACAGTTTGGGGATGTCGTAGTAGGGATTCACAGCTATCAAGATATTAGCCACATACGTCTGTAAGAGACACGCAGGTATGATTAGGAGAAAGCTAATGAACAGCCAACAGAATATAAATGACACACCTTTTCCCCATCCACCAGCTGTCCCTCATTTCCTAAGTGAGTGATCCGGGTTGTTTGCCAGTCTGACTTTGTGACCCTTCTCTAGCTTCCATTGCCTCTTTACCACCTGGTACTTTCCCCCCAGGGACCCAAGGACAGGGATCCTCTCTCCTGCTGAGCTCCAGCCTGTTACTGTATCTCCTTATGATGCAACTGGATAGCACTGAGGCCATTGCAGGAGCACATCAATAAAGTATGTCAACGTGTGCTAATGCAGACTAGCATAGAAAAAGAGGAATACGTACGTAGATGAGGTCTTTATTGTACCGCACTCTGACGTTGTTGAGAAGGGTTGCTTCATTCAAGTACATAAGGGTACCTAAAAACAAGGAATGAACAAAGATAATGAAAATGTCTTCTGTGAAAATAGATATTTAACAATAAAAGGGAACTGTGTGTTGACTTACAGTTGTCCTCTACATGTTTGTTGACATCTTCCTCAGCTGGGAAGACTTGGCTCATCGGAGCAAGAAATGTCTGCAACACAAACAAACAGTTTTCATTTGACATGTTGTCACTTTCAGGATAGATAGACATGCTACATGTGGCACTGTCTCTCTTTATCCCTGCCAACTTTACGTACAAGATTATTCATTATCCTCCGACAAGCTTGTGACACAAAACAAATGTTTATTAGCACCGAGAAAGGGGGGAGACATGTTCGGGCTGAATAAAAAAAAAAAGCTAAGCAAGACTGCATAAACATGAATCATTCATCACAGTTAAAGATCACACTAATGATGTTTGGTGCGACATGTTCCCAGGCAAAATGAGTTACTGATATTCTCCCTCTATTGTTTAAGAGTCTGAGTTAATGGAAATAAACTCGATGGAACAAGCCGGCTGTGAGAGAAACAAGGGGGAGACATGGCAGGACGATTAATAATTTGGTGGGAGGGCAACCGGATCTGAGCACCTGTGTGTGTGTGTGTGTGTGTGTGTGTGTGTGTGTGTGTGTGTGTGTGTGTGTGTGTGTGTGTGTGTGTGTGTGTGTGTGTGTGTGTGTGTGTGTGTGTGTGTGTGTGTGTGTGTGTGTGTGTGTGTGTGTGTGTGTGTGTGTGTGTGTGATATAACATTACTGTGGGGACCTAAATCTGTTTACACAGTCACGTGTGGGGACTCGCCTCCCTTATGGGGACAAAATGGAGGTCCCCATAAAGGGAATCATTAATTTTATGGTGAAGACTTGGTTAGGTTTAGGGTAAGGGTAAGGGTTAGGATAAGGCATGGGTTGGTTATGGTTATGGTTAGGATAAGTCTCCAGGAAATGCATGAAAGTCAATGTAATGTCCCCTGAAGTGATGAATACATGGTATGTGTGTGTGTGCGTGCGTGCGTTCGCGTGCGTNAGGAAATAAGGAAAGGAAACAAATCGAGGAGAGGAGAAAAGGATAATCTGGATATGGACACAATGAGAGGAGAGGAAACAAGGAAAGGAAGGAGAGAGGTACATTGAAGAGGTGACAAGGAGGGGGAAATAAATAAGGAGAGGAGAAACTAGAGAAGTTATGGTAACAGAACAATAAATACTGAAGGACACATCAAGAGGAAACAGGAAAAGGGGATTAAACAAGTAGAGGAAACAAGAAGAGGAGAAGAGAAAAGGAAACAAGGAAAGGAGAAGTCATTTGGATATAGAAACAATGAGAGGAGAGGAAACAAGGAAAGGAGAAGTCATTTGGATATGAAAACAATGAGAGGAGAGGAAACAAGGAAAGGAAGGAGAGAGGGAAATTAAGAGGAAATATAAATAAGGTGAAGAAACAAATGAAGGAGAGGAGAAAAGGTGAGAAAAGGATGCAAGGAAAGGAGAAGTCATTTGGATATGAAAACAGTGAAGGGAGGGGAAACAAGGAAAGGAAGGAAAGATAAATAAGGAGATAACACAGTATACTCTTCACTCAGGAAACACAAATCAATACGGAAAGCATCTCAGTGACGTAATACAGAATATGGAAATGAGTCTACCGTCAGCCACGGTCACAGAATCTGTTGACTTCCACTTTACAGTCTCATTACTGAACTCCACACGTAGCATGACGAGATGAAATATGAGAAATGGACATCCCAAGGACTCGCTAACAGGAGAAGAGACCGAGTGAGAAACCACAGCGCCATTAGCAGCTGCTAAGGTGGCTGAAACAAGGCTGCTGCTGCGGGGGCATTAGCATCCTTCACCACGACAGGAAATCACTTCTGCAGACCCCAAGTATTAAAATCACAGCCTGAATTAAAATCTCCAAAGCCTGTCAAATGGCATCCCCCCACCACAGAGCTGCATGCAGCCAGAGAGGGGATGAAGACTACTTAATGCTTCATATTGATTCAGTGTTTTGATCGAGCGCCGCTCTAAGTGGGATTTGACTGAGCCGCTGCATTGGCAGGGATTGAAGATCATTATTCCAGATTTGTCCCAAGGTCCCGTCACTCTGGCTTTGCAGATCTCCTTTATGCTATCTAAGCATGTTGACAGCGTGCATGCTCATTTGCTGAGAATATCCTTCAGTTTGCTGCCATTTTGGTACGCAAAAATATACTGCTTTTTAAAAACTAAATATCCCATTAATTCATTTGTACTTGATTATTTTCCCTACTTGTTTGTTTGTTTGTTCACAGCATGTAAAGCGGGTTAGGGTCCCTTGAAAGGCGCTATAAAAATGTATTATTATTCGTTTGTTGTCAGGATGATGGGACTTAAAGGGGACCTATCATGCAAAATGCACTTTTGTACGTCTTTTCTACATGAACATGTGTCCCCCCCGGTGTTCCAGGGAACTCACCAAGTGTCAGAAAACACAACCCTCTCTATTTCCCTCCATACCCAAATCTCTTAAAAAGGGGCTGCAACGGATCTGATCCAGACTGATCCAGATCTGAACACTTCTATGACGTCACAGAAGTGGCGCTACGGCTATTGGGCCAGCTCCACCAATCAGGAGGAGACAGCCACGGACATTGCCGTTGGAAAGCGCTGGAGACACTGTAGTACATATGCCAGGCCTGTAGATGGTGCTGTTCTCACAGAATCAGCCCATGATGCAAAGACAGTGTTACATTGAGCGAAAGGAGGAATGGCTAAAATGCATGATCTGTTTGGTATTTTGAAAAATAAAAAGTATAAATATGCCTTATATAGGTATGGTCCTACACTATATTATTCAAATATAGCATGATAGGTCCACTTTAAACATGTATGTCACACACATAAATCAAATCAAGTTTTATTTATATAGCACATTTTTAAAACGATTTTTGGTCGAGCCAAAGTGCTGTACATATAATAATGACCTTACAGTAAAGGACACTATACAGTAAATACAACAGCACAGTTTGTGCAGAATATCAGTATGAGAAAAACGACACCCTCTGACCTTAGACCCTCACATCGTACAAGGAAAAACTTCCTATACAAGCCTCTGTAAAATGAAAACATCCATGCCACTTGGACCGGAATCGTCAATATCTCTCACTTTGCTGCCGTTTTGGTGAATTTTAAACAAAAATATACTGCTTTTTTTTTTACTGAAATCTCATTAAATGTTTTTTCCTTTTGGTGTCCGGGTTTGTTGAACTTAAATATGTACGTCACAAACACACATACGAATCGTGAAAGGTATCCGATGTTCACCACATACATTCAGGTGTAGTGATGGCGCTGTGTGTTTCAGTTTTGTTATTTGTAAAAACGTCTCACCTGTCCCCTCCTGTCTATTTCTTCATTCAGGGTCTTTGTCCTCCAGGGAAGGCGAGGACACCAGTTCTCCACCTATCAAACAAAAAACACACGTTTAAATTCAATTGAGACAAACATTGACACCAATTCACACTGACATGAGTGGATCATTAAATTCAATATTAAGTGTTTATGAGGCTTTTTAATACATTTTCTGTTGCTTTCAGTGTGAAAGAAGCAGAAATAACATTAAATATAACTGTTCTGCACAAGCAACTTCAAATGTCTGTCTTTCTCCATCTCCTCCTCCCCATTATCATCAGGCAACACATTTGCAGGGGCGTCGACTGCCCGTCAACTTATAAATAAAGCCATAAACGGCTTCATGTTTATTTCCAACTGATCAATACATCTTCATCTTTTAAAATCTTGCAGTGTTATTTTTGTTTATGTGTACCGTGTGAATTTATATTGTCTGATGCCTAATGTGTGTGTGTGTGTGTGTGTGTGTGTGTGTGTGTGTGTGTGTGTGTGTGTGTGTGTGTCTCTCTTTCTCCCTTACACTATCTTGGCCACAGTCTCTCACTCCCCTGTGTGTGTGTGTGTGAGTGTGAGTGTGAGTGTGAGTGTGTGTGTGTGTGTGTGTGTGTGTGGCCTAGGATTACTATACTTGTGGGGACCTAAATCTGTTTACACAGTCACGTGTGGGGACTCGCCTCCCTTATGGGGACATAATGGAGGTCCCCATAAAGGGAATCATGAATTTTAGGGTGAAGACTTGGTAAGGTTAAGGGTTAGGCATGTGTTGGTTATGGTTAATGTTAGGATAAGTCTCCAGGAAATGCATGAAAGTCAATGTAATGCCCCCTGAAGTGATGAATACATGGTATGTGTGTGTGTGCGTGCGTGCGTTCACGTGCGTTGATCTTGTAGGAACCAATTGAAAAACAACCACCCTCAACATTAGAACAGGTCTCGTAGTGAACATACAACAAGCTAATTGGACAAAGTGCTTATTCCTGACAGTATATATCACTAAAACACACTCTTTTGTACTCTTTACATGTGTATTACACTCCCTATATCAATACTACAGCTTGTTTGCGCTCCAGTTGGTGCAGCGATGCATTGTTTACTACCGCAAACAGGCTGTAGGCATAAACAGAATCTGCTCCGTGTGCGTGCTTCAGTAGTTTGGCTCAATCTTGACATACCCATCCAAAACAATAACCATGTGATAAATGACTAACCAGTCAAATTGACAAAGAAGAAGAGGCACTAATGAGCTCCACATGCAGTAAAAAGAAAAGAAGAGGTTCAATGGGCCTTTCATTCCCTCACTGAACGGGACCGAGTTTATGCCTAGTGTTACACTCATCCTGATGATTCCAAGCTCACATGAATTTCACATGGCATTCAAACCCACTCACGTTCTCTCCAGCTCAGTGTACAACTTTATATATTCATGCTTTGATCTTAACGTTATGCAGTTATATGTCAGTTGAGAAAGAGACGTGCTCACTTCTTGATTCAGGGGGTCTCTTGTAACGAGTGACATCTTTATGTTCAAATGAAGTACGCCATCAATTTTTAAAACCTTGACATAACTCCCAAATGTAAGGCTGTGATGCAGTGCAAACACGTCTTTTCTGTCTACATTTTGAGTTACTTTTCCAAAGTTAGACATTTCTGAAGTGCAGGGAATTCATACTTATGAGTTTTTACCAGAGAAGCATACAACTCCTCTGAATAACACATCCAGAGAGATGTATAAAAGTAATTAATAAACTGCTCTTCTAGTGGACATTGGCACTCTTAATGTTATGACTGTTGTATATGAAGCTTTTCCAGTCCCAGGTAGTGCTGTGGTAGTGTGCATGCTGGCTCTCTGGCATACTCCAACAAGCTAAAAGGTCCGATGTGAGAAAGCTCTTTACATTTGCTCTGGTGAGTACACTTCAAAGGGAACAAATGCAGAGGCTGGAGCTCAGGTCTGTTGTAAACATGGCCGGCCTGCCTGCTGGGGACACGTGACGGCTCAGGTGCAACAGGTGGCCTCTACCTCCTAATGAGCAGCTCTCCCTCTAGGCAACACTATCAGCACACCTGCGGCTGCACTCTTCAATTATTCATGCCTCTGTACATGCGGTCTCTCGTGTTTCTCACATATTAGACATTGTTTTGCTAACGCCTCTCTACCTGAGATCGCACTTCAGACATACTGCGATGATATTAAAGAAACAACCTAGGCTTCATTTTGTTTTAAGATGATGATTAAGATGATTGGTTCACTCTCCTGCAAACTACCTCTAATGTATGTGAACCACTCAATGAATAAGCAACTCTCTTACCAATGGACACGCGTGAAAGGAGAACAAGAATCGCCCCCTCACCCATTTTCCCAGTTGGCCTTGCTTTGCCTGTAGATGCAAAGCCCAGGATGTGCCTGTGTGTTTGTGTGTGAGGACCCACCTTGCCCCTCTGGTTCAGCGGTTCTATGCTGAGCGTGTCGGCTCCTATGTCGACGATCATCCCCAGCTGGAACCCGTCGGCGGGGTGGGGGGCCCACACTGGCTTCCCCTCGTCCTCCATGGCTTACCTCCAGTCCAGCACAACCTGACAGCAACTGGGAGAGGGCGAGAGATGGAGGGTGGAAGAGAAACCATATGAGTAAAAGAAAGCAAATGTGTCTCAAAAATAGAAATGCAAAGTGCAGTTCACAGTTTTGCATTATTCCAAGGTGGTCCATTAGCATGCTACCCTAGGCTTGTATAGCACAATATGGATATCAGCTTTTCTTTACAGCTGACAAACAAAAGTTGATGTCAGCAGTGCTGCAGTCATTTATCGAGTAAGAAAACATCATTACCTTGTGGGGGTCATTTCTTTGTGTCACTGTTTTGTTTTTTGTAATATGTTATTTAAAAACTATTGATATTGCAAATGTGTTTTTTTGCCAACAGTCGCCTTTTTCAGTCTGAGAGATTGTGCTTTTTTGTTTGTTTTTCATGGGTAAAATCAGCAGGAATGGAAGGACGTTGGAAGTTCAAAACAAACATTGTATTAAACAGAAATTGCAGTAATGCAGTACTCCGCATATTGCAAAAATGTTTAAAATGGCAACAACATTGTTGGGTGTTAAGAATATCATACCATGTGGCCTCTGGTGATTTCCCCCCCCCCACCTGATCCTGATTAGCATGGCAATGTTTTCCTACATCTCTTCATAACCGTACATACCCCACAGTCCTTTTAGTACAGCAAAAGTAAGTAAATAATGTTTGCCCAATAATATGTGTGTCTGTATACATTAACTTAACATGGAGATGAATAAGACAGTAGTTAGGTCAGGTACAGTATGAAAGAAATAACCTTAAGTGAATTGATATGATTGGGACCTGACCCTGTCTACTTCACTTTCCATTGAGCTGTTATTCCTCCTACAGAAGGGATCTTGTAAGAGAGGATTTTCCACTGGCACTCGACTGAAGGGAGGACAACAGCTGACCTGTTATCGAGGGCACAGCCAAACAATCCTGTTTGGATCATCTCACGTCTGTCGCTGTTAGCACTGTGCGGTGTCTAAGATATAAAGGTAATCCCCAGGCAGTGGTACCAAACTATGACATTTAATATATTTTTTTATAGTGCTTTTTTCATACTGAGTGTAAAGCAGCATATGCTAATTTGCCAGTTTTAAGACCGAAAGTTGTGTAGGTATTTTGAATAAGTAGTGTGGCAGTCATTTGGAAGTCAAATGAAGACAAGAACAAGCTGACTCTTTTAAGCCATGTTACCATAGCCAAACACACAGCTCTTTACACTCAGCTATTAACATGGTACAACTTTATTCTGTTATGTACTGTAGCAGGAGTCTGGCAGATGCAGGGTGCTACCAAGTTGATCATTTCTGTCCAAACCTTGTTCTGACTATATCAGAGTGTCTTTAATGTGATAGCTGTAGCTTCTTGTCGTTACCAGTTATGTACAGTTAAACCCACAACCACAGAGTCCTCCATTAGTTTTTGGGATTGTGCTCGAATGTCAGTGAGGATTGGTGCTGGCAGGTGCCGATGCAACCTTTAACAAGACTCAATATTCAACAGGTATCAACTCATACTTTTAGATCCAATCTAGGAGGACACTGGAGATGCTAACCTGTAGTGACCTCTCAATCGCTTGTATGTCTTTCTTTAGGACCTAGACGAGGCTGGACCTCAAACATCTCGCATTATTCAACATTTTCTGTTCGATATTATTTGTGGGAATGTTTGTGATATGACCTCAACATATCAGTTGAGAAGAAACGGGGCAACTTTTTGAATATCTGATTAGTTTACTTTGCATCATAACGTCTTTTCAAGATTAGTTAACCATTGATTTCTTGCTGAACAAAAGAGAGTTCATTGCATGTTAGTGATTACCGTAATAGGGTCATAGCACTCTTTTACTGCTTTATTATCAAGCACACGTCATGTCACGTCTATACACCTACAGTACATCTGTTTGTTTTTTCAATATGCTACAGTAACTTCCAGTCACTCACTCTCTTTAAGGCCTTTGTAACACAATACTCCAATAAAGATGATGTTATAAAATACAGTTGTTGGACAGATGTTGTCCCAGAGACACCACGTTCAATAACATTTCATTTGATATGTCAGGAGAGAAGAATAAAGGTATGCTACAAATGTTTAACAAAAACTTGGTGATGCCTCTACCAAAAAACATAATATAAGAATATATATATAATATTGAACCTCTTATTTTACTACAGCAGGACTTTGACAGTTACAGTATTTGGCTGTTATCTAAATGCAATGTTTTATGGGCCATGTTTAATTATAGCAACAATCTTTGTTTATAATATATGTCTTTGCCAAGGGTGGGACAACAGTTGTGTAAGAAGATTATTTAACAAATCGAAAGGACTGACCCACTGTTGAACGTATTGATGCTAGAAGCTTTTTCGAACTGTGGTTGTAGAAAGCAAAGCCAATTTTAGTTTTGGTCACTTAATACACAGATCAGATTCCACACATTGACTAGAGATGGCTGCATGAAGTGAAAAGGCCCCGTCTCCAACTCTCACAAACGTAGACTTCGTATATATATAAGGTCACCAGTTCAAGTCCCGGAAAGACCAAGTGCTACCGAGGTGTCCCTGAGCAAGGCACCGTTCCCTACACTGCTCCCCGGGCGCCGTTCAAAATGGCAGCACACTGCTCCTAACACTAGGATGGGTCAAATGCAGAGAAACTATTTCCCCACGAGGGATTAATAAAAGTCTGTCTTCTTCTTCTTATACAGTATATGGATGCCGTATACACATTTGCAGTGTTGATCAATTGGTTTTAAAAACCAGATTCAAACATACGTGAGTATAAAAAATGCAACAAAAGTGGGGAGGATATAACTTTCTATGTCTGTTATCTTCAACCTTCAAGTGTGAGAAGAAGACTACGGGGAATCTCCAAGATCTTGTCTGTTAGATTACTGATAACCACAAAGCTTTCCCACAGTTCCCTACATCAGTGGAAGTTTAATTACAGTATGTCCATACAGGAAATGTTCTTATTTCAAAATAACCTGACCACTAAAAGCCTAAATGATTTCCCAATCTTGGTATTAAAAGTATATTCCAGATACTGTACAATAAAGACAACATTCATGCTTACAATATTTGTGATAAAGCAACAGCAGTCGACGTTGGTCTGCTGCAAAGTCAGTCACATAAACCACACATCTGTCTTTGTAATTCACAGCACTGCTCAATGTACCAAGAGCTTTGGGATTATCGTGCTACTTGCAAAGCAAACCTTCAAACAATCTGTTATATCACTTAGGGAGATGGACAGCCTAATGTCTACTTTGTTGAGTCGCTCCAATAAAACTACTCATGAGTAACTTTGACTCTGCAGGGCTAAATCCTCTTAGTATCTGACCCTAATCCAGACAGCGAGGTGAGATCCGCCCCTAACAAACAAAACTGTAATCAGCTGAGAGACAATGCAAATCAGAAGGTTGTGGCATGAGACCATAGGAGTACAGGGAGAAGGAAATATATGTGTATACACAAATGAATGAACACTGGTTCAGAGCAAAAGCAGCACATAAACACGCCTCTTGTTTCCTGCCTCTTGTTTCCTGTTCTCTACCAGGAAAAAAGGACATGGAAAATGCTTTTGATATAGACACCAGGTCAACTGTGAAACAAGACAGCTCACACTTTCAAAGGTGCATATTTAGAAACCATTGACTGAGGGGTGTCAAAATGGCTGAAATTGTAGAATAAAGCACACAGAAGAGATAACTTCAGGACATCATTTAATGAAGTTAACCATGTTCTGCAGGCCTTCAAAAGACTAACGTTATTGAGTCCCTTATTAATTAACCATTGTGACTCATACTGTAGGAGTTTGTGGCACTAACACTATGTAGGCCAGGCTTGTTTATAATTAAAGTAACTTAAAAAGTTAGTTAGCATACACTGTACGCGAAATAATAGAGTTTACCAACCACTCCATCAACGTACCTGTCAATATAATACAAAGTAGGCTACCTCAGGCTGTATTTGACACTGACTATTCGCCGAAAAAAGTGTAAAAGTTAGAAAAACACTTACGTTCAGGGGTTCAAATTTACGATAAGGGTGACAGGAGTTTAAGGTCCCTCATACGGGTGTGTAGTTGTAGCAGTATCCCAGCTTCGTCCGTCTCTCTTCCCGGGGCAGACAGGAGCAGCGGGCTGTCGGGATGACGGGCTGAGCTCGGTGCTCCGGTGAGCGCTGGTGACGTCACTCAATCTGTACACCACTGAAGGTGCGTTTAAGTGCTGCTCGGAAGATTCAGTGTCGGGTGTTAATTTTACTGCTTGTATTTAAAGTCAGACTAAATGAACCCAGTCATGGTGCAACAGAGGAACGATAACGATAAGTATTGGAAAGTGTACTTGGGCAAATTATAATTTGATATCACCAATATCATTACAACCACGCACATTAACGAAACATAAAGTATTGTAACATGGTAAACTACTTTACAAATAAGCACGTGAATCAGTTGTTGATTCAAAATTAAATGAAATGAACTCAAAATTAAATATATAATAACTTATAAACAAAGTCTCTGGGAACTGTGTAGGCAATATTTGGCCATACGCATAATATAGGTTTTCTTAACAGTATGTCAATGTGAGGACTTTAAAAAAAATGATTATACTATTTAATTGGATAATCCCAGGATTGTTCATAAAACTGCAGTTAGAGGAGGATTTGATCACAACCATTTCACTGGCTGCGATGAAAAGACAGCAAGTGTTGCCTTGAGAGTCATGAATATTTGAGAGGCAGGTAATCCAAAACTTTTGGGGGGATCTTTTAAGGAGACATCCAATCCCCCTTTGAAAGCCACCACTGGGTTTGTAAATCTAATTAGGATACCTGATACTCTTGCTTTAGACCATATCTTATTACTGACATTAGATGACAGCATGTAAACATTAACATGACTTTTTTTTGTTCGCAAGTTAAAAGTTCAAGTTAGTATTTGCATGACATCCTAAATAATGCACGAGAAAGACTATCTCCTCTAACCATGTCATGCTGTGACAATTCATCGCGGGGGTGGGGGACACACTCCTCCAAACAGCAACTAATGTACAATTATGACAAACATTTCATTATGGTCAAAAGAACTGAAAGCATGCAAACACAGGGAGTTAAAGTTGAATACATATTTTTGTTATTTTATTCACTGTAATTTTGATTTGCTGCAAATACAGTTAATCATTGTACATTCAAAGTGGACCTATCATACAAAATGCACTTTTGTACATCTTTTATACATGAATATGTGTCCCGGTGTGTCAGGGAACTTACCAAGTGTCAGAAAACACAACCCTCTCTCTTTTCCTCCATACCCAAATCTCTAAAGACTTCGCAGACATGTTTTATATAGGTATGGCCCTACAATATATTATTCAAATATAGCATGATAGGTCCACTTTAAGATATATGCCAGTTCAATTCCACTACAGTGCATGCATGGACAATGGCTCCCTCAGGTGGCAGCTAAGGGGACAGGCAGATCTGTATCTGAAGCCGAATCCCAAACCAATTAACTTGCTTGCAGCAGAGAGTAAAGAGAAGAGAGAGGATGCACTAGAGAGTTGTTGTCATCACAGGGAACCAGCCTCTCTGGGGAAATGATACAATCAAAGAATCTTATTAATATGAAATCCCAAATGCTTAACTTGTGTTGACTCTTAGATACAGAATTACACAGAACGTGCAGTCCAAAATAATGTACATAATGGATTCAACTCCTGTGGGATATTAAAGAAACTTGTTGATTTGGAATTTAAAATAAATTCCCCGGCATGTCAGACATTGCAGGCACAGATATCTGATAGAGTTGGAAGTTGAGTGAGTGCACTTATCGGGCCCCTCCACCGTCAATCACTGGGCTGCTTTCTCAGCCAATTATCTGTGAGGCCCCAGCTGCTTTGGACTTTATCTGTGAACTGTTTACGAATGTCCTATCACACACATTCTGTGCTGTCTGTAGAGGAACATGAAATGTTTCTGTAGGACCACCAGTGTTCAAAGCTCCTTCAAGTCTTTGCTAGCTGGCTGTACAGCTTCTCCACTCCTAACGTCTGGAAACACCTCTGCAGGTAGGCCAGCCAGATTGTAAAAACGCATGATAATTGTTTTTCTCCTCAGGGGTTGCCAAGTTTGTGAAAGCTGAATATATATTTGGTTTAAGCAACTGTGATTTTAGATGTTTCTTTCTATAGCCATTTCTATCAATCATTAATTCATTTATAAGTTGAGTATGGATTCTCTTAAAACACGTACTTTCGTATCTTAGGCCTGTGTGGTGTTTTTATGTTTCTTTTTTACGACTATTTCATTTTTTCAGGATGAAAGAAGCATGCTTTTTTTAGTGCTCTTTTTTGTTTATTTTGTCATATATTAACATTATACAAATGTGTGTATGTTCTCTCAGGAAGCCTGCAAACTGGATGCTATGAATAATGACTTCATGGATTTATGGAATTAACTTATCATTACTGTTTAACTGCTCAAACTATTTTTTTTCTTCTGATTCCCCTGTTTTAGTTTTCGTCCTAATTACGGAACTCTTTTGTTTCTACAGCATAACTCACCAACCAGCCCATGTAAGGATGATAGGAGAGAAGTTGTTATTGCCCATACTACTAATGTCTGTGCTGAGGTTACTGACACTACAGACATCGTATGGACAGCAGTTTGCAGAGGAGTCCTGCACTGTTCAAATCCTTGTCCCTGGACTCAAAGGCATTCCTTTTGACACACTCTCACACACACGCCATATATTGAAAATCTGAAATCACAATATGTTCATACTTGGCTTAATATTATTTGTTCGGCAATAGGAGAACCAGGCGAGAAAGGACTAAAAGGAGCACCAGGGAGACCAGGAAGACTCGGTCCAGCTGGAGATATTGGTATATTGTTGCTTCTGAAAACAGGGAAACCTAAACTATACACCCAAACTAACACAGTTCTTTTTTTTCATCACTTCTGCTATTTAAAACAAAAAAAGTGCTAGGGTAAAGATCACATTGCTTTGGCTGATAATGTGCTGTTACATCACTACCAGGACATCCAGAGATGGCCGAGTGTTTACATTTGGTTGAGAGGTTCGAGAAATGATCCACTGCTGTGGACGAGTGTTTACTGAAGACCTTAATGAGGATTAGAGGGTGCTCACATACTTTTTAAAGAGACTACACAGACTCAGCATTTTAACTTTTAGCAGAAGTAGAGGAATTCAAGTTTTATCCTTCTTTCATATTGTTGGTATTTTTTAAGATGCATTCAAAGAAAGTCATAATGAATTTTAAATAGATTGTATAGTAACTACATATTCCTGTCTCATTTACTCTTTCAGGTCATAATGGGATTAAAGGTCAGAAAGGCATAATGGGACGTTATGGAAAAGTGGGCCCAAGTGGTTGGAAAGGTAATCAGAAAATGTAGAAATGTACTTCACAACAAATTATTTTACGTATTTAACTAAGTTTTAATGGACAATTCCATTATATATCTCAGGGGTAAAGGGTGACATGGGGGATGCAGGTCCACAAGGCCCTAATGGAGATCCAGGTGAGATTTAATACTGTGTTATTCAGTTTGTGAAGCAGATTATTGCTGGATTAGACAGACACATTTGGTGAAATCTGAGAACTAATTAAGACAACCATGTGGTAACCCCCCACATTTTTTGCCTTATCAGGTGTTCCATGTGAGTGCACATCAATGAGAAAGACGATTGGAGAAATGGACATTCTTGTGGCACAGCTCTCCTCTGAACTGAAATTCATAAAAAATGGTAGGATTCTTTTAAGCATTCTTTTTTTGTTTAAATACACAGTTCTTGTAACCACACGTTTGCATTACTTAATCATAATAGAACTCAAATGCTGGGCATGTCAATGTGAAGTGTATAGAAATACAAGTGCTCATTTTTCAGCACTGCCCTCCCCTGCAGCTGTTGCTGGCATAAAAGAGACGGACAGTAAGGTCTATCTGTTGGTGAAGGAGGAGAAACGCTACTCCGACGCTGAAGTCTACTGCCAGACGAGGGGAGGGCACCTGGCCATGCCCAAAGACGAGGGAGCCAACGCGGCCATCGCAGGGTACATAACGGATGCCGGCCTAAACCGAGTCTACATTGGCATTCATGACACGCACCAGGAGGGTGTCTTCACCTACGTGGATCTCTCTGCCATGACCACTTTCAGCAAATGGAGGAAGGGAGAGCCCAACAACGCGTATGATGATGAAGACTGTGTTGAGATGGTAGCCTCTGGGGAGTGGACGGATGTGGCCTGCAACCCTACCATGTATTTTGTTTGTGAATTTGACAAGGACAGTGTCTGAGTTCAGTCTATGTAAAGAGAATGCTGAAAGACTGGAAGCATATAATGGAACAGAAGTTAGGAAGAGAAGTGTAAATAGGACGGCAAAATGACATGCAAGTTATGCAATCTAGTATATTTTCCACTTTTCCTTATACGCCTATAAGCTATTTATTTTCTTAACCCACAAAACATCCAGAGTTATTGTTCTTCTGTGAGATTTGTTCTTATTCTTAATACACCCTTAATCTCATACTCTGTGAATTATCAGTGTTTCAAACAGCAAGCAAGGCAATGTATTGAGTTTTTATCTAATGCAAACTATCCACCCAGCAATATTCGCAACAGGGCCATCAACAAACAAGACGAATAAGCAAATACAGAAGGCCGTAGTGTGCATTAAAAATTCAAATTAAAGATTTTGTTTCCAGTTGCATGCTTTTAATCATAAAAATGGAATACAATATGCGTTCTTTATTCATACCATAATTGATGTGGCTGTTGCTATACAATAAAGATGCACTGATAACTTAAGATGAAAGAGTGTGTGCATTATTTTCCGCCCCTGAGCTGACAACATTAATCCAGTGAGCTGAGCTAAATCCAGCAGTGTGAGACAGTCTCCACCAAGTGGATGAAGATTGTACTGCATTGTAACCATTTCTAAAACTAGGATGAACTGTCAAATTGGTAAAATTATCATATATGATAGCTCAGTTCTATTCAACTGTCCCAGTAATCCATAACAGTGTGCCAGTATGCAGGAGTAGGATCTTGGAACTGAAGTAGAATACAATTCAGCCATTTGTAATGGTATTAATAACATGTGGTTTTACTACTGTAGAATACATTTTGTAAAATACTTTTACTACTGCCTGTTATTTGTTATGGGTTATTTATTTTTGGGAGATTTCTCTAGATTATTATTTATTTTGGAAAAATGTTGGACTCCATCTTAAGTGATGAATTATATCTGATGATCTCGACTAAACAGATACTGACTTAAATTAATACTGTCAGTTTGGCATGTATATTATTTAAGAATAATGTATTCTATAAACACAAGAGGGTTTAAAATAATGGTAAATTAATTACACTTGGTAACATTGTGACAGCACAGTGTTTGGTGCATAAAGAAAACAATGTGTGATTAATAGAAGTTGTCTTATAGCCCCGGCTGCTATTGTTTTTAAGGATGGGCATCCCAGCTGAGATGATATCCTATTGAGTCCCTCTAAGAAGAAGAATTTAAATATGCATAATGTAGTTCTCCTAATAAAGCACAGCACCAAGTCCCTTAAGAAATGCATAATTAATGCTTGGATGAATTATGCATTTAATTGACCAGGAGTTGTCTGGCTTAAACCAATTAGGTGCCATTGTTGGTGCAATCTCTGGTTACCATTGTGGTAAACAATTTGGACAGCTCTGTCTAACAGTGGACAGGCAGATAATCTGTTGTAAAAAAAATGCCTGCAAATGGCAGATACTGTATGGCTACAGTTAATGAAAACAAGAGAAAAACACACACTGTATCTGAAGTTATATCCAGCTTTAAAGCCACCAATCGAAATATATTTGCATACTATAATGTTGATCGTTACTTTTGGCCTCATAACACATGAATTTCCTTTAAACATGTATTTGAGTAAATAGTAAAACTGTACAATTTGGTAAGGCAAACACAAGGAGTGATAAAGGGGTGAATGGTATACCAAATTAATATATTGTTGCTCAATATGCCTGTGTATTATTGGTCTTGTTAACATCCCTATCCACACAGTGGACGTCGTCCTGAACATGTAGGCTACAGCACAAATTTGATGAAAAAAAAACAAATAATGAAGTTTAATTTAAGTTTTTAATATAACTTTAAGAGTTATAGTGTTGCAGGGCCGGCCCTTGGCTTTTGGGGGCCCTAAGCGAGCTTTGGCTTGGGGGCCCCCCTCACTCTAGCGCGTTCTCACTACACACAGCACGGAACAGCTTTTAACTTCTTAAATATAGAAGTTAAAAGCATCAATCTGGTGCACTTTGAGAGCAAAATTAAGAGATCTATGGACACCCATATGAAACAGAACTCTAAACAGATTTTTCTGTATGGATATTTTACAAATCACTTAAACTGTATTCTTGTTTTGTCATATAGTATTTCATACTGTTTTTCATTTATTCTCTCTGGCTGTCCATCTCATAATGTTCACATACAGTAGAAACTAGCTGTCAATAGGAATATCATTCAGAAGAATTATTATTTCTTGCAAAAATCTGTCACAAAAAGAGGTTGCACATTTAAATTCAGGTGTTGTTATGGCAACGTCAGTGGCCAAACAGCCACATTTACTGCTGCAAATACATTCAAACATGCTGTTGACACGTGAAGCAGTGGCAACTATGCCACCATTTCAGCTGACTTTTTCTCAGAAATACTGTCACATAACATCCATATATTTCAGTGCTAGGTTGATGCTTAGCTAAGCTAACTATGAAACACTTTAACTGACAGGACTCCGGATCAACTGTGTACTGTAAGGTAGCTTCTAGCTTCATGTCGAACAGTAAGTCAACGTTTACCAGAGAGCTTTCTTTGAAATTACCAGGTAACGCTAAAAAATATTACATTTAGATTGTATGACAAAGTGTTTATTTAATATATCTGGCTAGCTATAGCTACTTGCTAACGGTTTAGCTTACCCCCGCGATTCAAAGTAACGTCAACGTAGCTGTAATTTATGCTTTGCTTACATGTTCGCATCATTTAGTAGTTTACTGACATTTACATACCTTGTTTACCTGGCTCAAGTGGTGGCTCTGGGGTTGTTGTGTGAGCCACCACTTGAGAATTGTCGTATTTTTTAAGAAAATGTTTTCTTATGTCCATCTTCAAAAACTGAGTCTGACTGACTGTTTATTTTAAACATTGTCACAGCTCACAGGATAGGTACCTGTCCGCCAATTAGACAGATGTTTATTTCCATACAACTCTCTGGTTGGTCTGGTGTCTTGCCTCTGTTGCATTCACTGAACACGGGAAATTACAATCCTGACGTCCTCTCTTGTGTCATGATGAGGTTCAGGTAAAGCACGGTTAATGTATTATATTATTGACTCAATAATATAATACATGACTTTGAGAGTAGGCAATCTAGGCATATTAACACAATTAATTAAACATACTTATCACGGTGATGGTGTACTGAGATTTTTTTTCTTTTAAATAAAAAAAACAAAACATATATATATTTTTTTTTTGCTAGGGGGCCCCTTAGTGGCTGCGGGGCCCTAAGCGGCCGCTTATGTCGCTTAATGGGTCGGGCCGGCTTATGTTGCAATGCAATATTCACTCCATAATGAAGCACATAATGCAAAAGCTAGACTGTAATATGCATATCAATAAAGAGGACTGATACTGAATGTGGTTTATTTGATGTTTAATCAATTTCATGTAATCCAGAGTTTACAGAATGATGGACTGTGCCAAATTATATAAGTATCTTAAATAGGCTGTAGTGCTATTTACTATTTAGTACAATTACAAAACAGAACTGAAATGAATAAGCATCTGAAAAAAGAATGCCTTTACCCCTGCTGGTTGCCTTAGAAACAGTTTTAGAATCAAACAGTAAATTAACGTTACATGCAGAAGGATTTAACTAGCAACCCAGGCGGTGGATTGGTTTCTTGATGCTACACCTGTCATGTAGAAGAATTGGTTTCAGATGCTATCTCCAGTTATTCAGGAGCCTCAACACGCCTGCCAGTGACACATTTACTTCTGACACCCAGCGTCGTTATTGTTTGTTTGTTTGTTTAAACAACTTCAACTATGCCGGATACAGCAGTTAGATGTGATTTGCCACCGACCAAAACAATAATTGTCTACAAAAACGGAGACGCTTTCTTTCCCGGAAGAAAATTAGTTGTAAATCCGCGGCAGTTGTCAACTTTTGACAGTTTTCTGACATTTTTGACCAGAGGGCTTGAGGCTTCTTTCGCCGTCAGAAATATTTACACTCCCATAGAGGGCCACAAGGTTCAGCATTTGGACAACTTGATGCATGGCAGTGTGTATGTTGCAGCCGGGCAAGAGCATTTCAAAAAGCTGGAGTAGGTACCGTGTTGTAAAGTGTGTGTCAGGGTGTGTGTGGGGTTCAGCGGGGATGTCAGGTCACTGTGACCGAGGGCAAGCTCCATTCTCGGCCCCAAAATTGAGCGTTATTTTCGGCCTATAAACTAGCTAAAGTAGTGTTCTGAGTGGGTGTTTGTTTTTTTGTTAGGGGAGCGTTTGTCTGTTAATAGTTCAAACCATGTTTGTATTTCAATAATCATTTTCATAGCTTACATTTACCGATATGCATCTAAATTAAAGTGTGGATTTGCAGTAGGCTATAGCCTACTGTTGTGGTTTGATGTGCTTGTTAGCATGTTTTTTGATGGCAGTATTCCACCTTAAGCTTTATAACTAGTAATACTTGACTTTTGATGTCTTCCAGGCTATCTTTGAACACCATCTGTGTATGTTTTACATGTAGCACCTGAAGCCTGGGACTGAGTAATTAACCCGTTTTCTGACTGCCTTTCAGCTATTCTGCAATTACAACCAAGAAGCCACAGCATAAGAAAGAAGAACAGGTAAGACTACTTAGAATGTTAGGTCATTTGTACTTAAACTGCATAGATAATTAAACTACACTACCCATTATTTTCTATATTATGTGTGTGACCATAGTATGATATGGAGCTTTCTTTAGTGGAAGGGTTGAAGGTGTCTGAAGCCTAAACCATGACCCATTGCAGTGGTCTAAATGAAAATTGTCAACAAGCACTGAGAACAAAATAAAAATTCCTGTAATATCAGAGTTTGAGTTAAACGCTAAAAAAATGCCTCATTCCGTACTCACCATTGGGGCATATTCTGACCCCTAGTTTTGACATTTTCAGATCCGACCTGTTTTTCACAGCAGATTGGTAGTTTCTGCTCGCTGTAAGAAAGCTACTGATGAGTCTTGCACCATAAAGTGAGTATTGATTTTTAAGCTCGATGCATATGAAGTTAACCTAGGAAGCAGAATGTTTGTTGCTGTGTATGTAGTTATGCTAATAAATCATGCATTTTCATTTTGAGCAAGCAACTATTTTATTTGTGCCATTTTCGTTGTGTTTCGTAGTGTCTTCACCAACGGAGAGGTCTTGGTTGCTTCAGTTCGAATACGGATCCCAAAGTTTACTCTTAGAAGCTGGGAACATGCTTTAGCCATGGTGACAGAGAAAGTGGGACTTCGCACTGGTGCTGTTCAAAGGTGGTGTCTGAAATCATTACATTAATCTTTATAGTTGTATGTGCCAGTGAGGGAAAGCAGAGATACATCTTCCAGTTGTTTCTATATTAAATAATAGCACCCAACTGTAAAACATAGGTTGATATTTTTGTATTGTTTCTTTCAAATACATTAATCACAACACATCCATTCTTATCCACACAAATGATGTCCTTTGTCATGTTTCACAATGGAATCAACCAACATTTCTTATCAGAAATGGTGCACTTCAATTTAAAGTCGTCAACAGAATATCAGCTGCTGTAATATAAATGTGGGAAATCAATTGTGATTTGGACCATATCTGCTTGTCATGTGCTCACAGTAGTTACTCTAAAATCTGCTTTTAGGCTAAACCTGGTTTGATTAATGGAAACATTAAGTTTAACTACTTAAACACTATTTGAGATAACAACGTTTCTTTAATATATAAACACTGACATTTATATAAATATATCAAAATATTACAAAACATTGTTCTAATTTGTTGTCTTTGTGTATTCGAGTTCTCAGGCTTTGCACATTAGATGGGCGTCCTGTCCGCGGTCCCACTGAACTGGAGAACAACCAGTACTATGTCGCAGTTGGTGCAGAAAAATTCAAAGCTCTCCAATATTATCACTGCAACCCCTGCAGGGATGTAATGAGGGAAAACAACAGAATTGAAGGGTATAACACTGAGGATCTTTTGTCCGTTAAATACGTTTATATCTAAATATTTAAAATAAACATTTAATCCATATTCTTATTTGAAAAGAAAAGAGAACATATGTTTATTCATTTTGGGTTTCCCCTTTTCCACCTGCAGCCAAGTCACCCTGCCTGCAGTTGGAAAGACAAGACCTCCAAAGGTTGCGGTGAGTACTTTTTCTCCAGAGTTGGTTGCAGTTTGACATCTGGTTGTTCACTTTCTCCCGCCATGCTCAGTTTTCTCCCTAAATTCCCTCTAGTTTATTGCTGTAACACCTTGGTAGCATCACAGTTGAAAAGCGTGTCTTTGCACACACAGCATTTCAATTAACATTTCCCACATGTGAGACTTGTTGGTGGGGGTGCAATTCGTTATGAAACAGCGCTATCATCAATCACTGTCTGCAGGAGGCATTGCGTTACCTTTTGCTTTTCACTTTGATGGGTAATCCCCACAGAGAAAGGCTGGCCCACTTGATCAAGCGCAGTGAGCCTCATAGACAGATCATATGCACCAGGGGGGGACTCTACTGACTGAAAAAAATAAAATAAATAAGAAATCTCTTATTCAAACCAGAACCGGAACAATCTGTATTGTGATTAAGTAGACAGTGAAGTGCTTTGACTCCATATGAGGATTTCGATGCTGTGGGCCCGAGATGTACACCAAATCACACGGTGAACATGAGAACATGCCCACTCAGCAAGTTGAGGTGGAGATGGGTGGGGGTGGGGGGGCCTGTGAGAGATGTGTCTGACACCTGATTCTTCTAACCATGAAAGATGGCAACGCTGTGGCAGATGCCAATTTTTTTTTCGGATGGAGAAAAACGTCCCATGCCTTATCTCTTGCTGTATCTGTAGTCGTCTACCTTTTTATATTCAGCAATCTGATGCATATTTATCAGCAATATATTAGAATATGTTAGGGGAATTGGAAGATTTCTTCATCTTATTAAAATCTAGTCAATCATGAAACAGTATATGGAAACCATACTGTTATGAATCTTTGCTTCACTGAGGTTCATTGAGTTTAAAATCTGATTCAACACCCTCTGCCATTTCACACAGCGCCATGAGGTGGAGACAGAGACAGAGACATGGCTATGTTTTCATCCACCAGCTCGATGTAGTATTATTCATTCAATGAACATGAAGCTGCCCCATTACACTCCCTTTGCCTCCACGTCTGAGTCCTCGTGAATTTGTAAACATGATTTGACCAGTTAATAAGGACTTTTCAGAGGGGAACGACACATGTGAGGAAAGCTGCCCTCTGTCTTGATCTGTCGGCTGCTTTAGCCTACTGATTACACATCCATTTATAGGGTCATGTGCGTCATTAATTTCAGTTTGACCTCACAAAACAACAGCAGTCTGGTTTGAAATGCCAGTAAAAAGATCCTTTAAACATGCCCACTGAAGCTGTGTAAAATATAACCTTGCTTTTGCCACCTCGCACTACGGGAACGGTGTCTGTCCTGTCTGCAGAGCCTTTCTGCACCGCTGAATGGGACATCTGCTCTGAAGCAACCACTGAAGTCTGAAGTGACGGCTCTGCAGAGTGTAATATTGAAACTCTCTAGCACACCATGTTCCCATTGGGATCGAGCATATATGCTGAGTTTGGTGTTCACAGACATGATGAGGTAGAAACTTTTGAGGTAGACGTCGCATAAAGACATGATTAATAGCAGGGAATAGCAAAGAGAATAATGATGTGAATCAAAGCAAAGTACTTTTCACATGAAAGTGATAATAATGAGCAGTGCGGTTGCGCTTCACGTGTACTTCACACTTCCTGTGAAAAGAAAGGCTGACTAAACCTTTTAATAGCTGCACTGCCTGACATCAGCGATGACTTGCTGCTGCTGCTGCTGCTCTCCATTTCTCTGCTGTTTCTGGATGATGTCATTGGTGAGGGGAAGTAGCAATGCCCCATGGAAAAACTATACCCCCCCCACTGCTGCCAGCATGTCTGCTCGCTGGGAGTGGCTCCTCCTGATACCACAGCCAGTATGGATGGAGGCTGCTCGGTCAAATTGGTTGGGACCCCCGTTTTCCCCTAGCTATCATATCACGGCGTCCTCTTGTTGACTCCCGTTCTCTGCCACTTGAGAGGGCCACAGATTATTTGCTGCTCGGTCCCCCTGAGTCCCGTTCACACTAACTTTAGCACTCTCTTCCTCTCTCTTGGCCTCTCTCTCCGGGGCCCCCTGATACACAGAGTTGTGTGCTCCCCCAGGACACATACTGTAGATATGTAATGCAGAACGAGAGGCGGGATGACCTCAGCTTTTCCACTGCTGCGTTTCCAGTCTCGCTGCTACTCGTGCTGTACTCTCCCGGCTCTGCGGCGGCCCTCGTCCTCTGCTTTCCCCTCCCCGAGTGAGACAGTCTTGATTTAACTTTGTTGATTTAAATAAGATCTATTTACATCCCACCACCAGGCTGTACCATTTTTGATTGCCCAGATGTATTTTGATTTTGAACTTTGCGCTGAAGTCGCTCCGCATCACTCGTTAGACGAATCGAGGTTGGCGAAAAACGGAATTGACAGCTCACACATGCGACAGTGCCACTGCTCTGTTGTCTTTGATCTCGTGTGGTTCTGTGGACACTGCGGCGCTGCAGTGTGAACTCTGTTTCAACTCTCCTCCGTTGAATATACAAACTTCACTCTGCTTTTGTTGTTTTCTTTTCCTCCCTCGGCCCACCAACGGCTGTAGAGATTCAAAAGAATACCAACAGACTTTGCCTGTGCATTAAAGAAAGCAAACAAGTGAAGGAAACAACGCTGCTATTCCCCCAGGGCCATGTTAGCGAGCTTACAAACACCATTGCCAGAAGTGTATTCTAGTGGAAGCCTGAGATCACTACACTATCCCTGGAGCCAGCCCAGGGATCCAGCCAGGTAGCTGCAGTAAAGAGCACTGTAGCTGAAAAAGAAACATTAAGTCTGCTCCATCCTGTGCTCTGTGTCTGTGTCTCTGTAAGGGAGACATACCTCACCTTGCTACCTACAGAGGGGATGAGGAGCCTGTGAGGAGAAAATTGCCTTTTGTGGAAGCATTAATTCAGATGTGCTGTCTGAACATCACTCTGAACTCTCCCCACTGCTCTCTCTCCTTTTCACTCTCTACCACCATGCAACTAAGTCCCAGGCTTGTTTTTCCCCACTCGCCTCTCCATCAATAACCTTCTGCTGTCTGCTGTTGAAGAATAAGTTATTCCCTACGACTCCCTCCCTTTCCCTTTAAGCTTGTTTGGATTTTCATTGTTTGATCTGGCTTGATAAATAAGACAAATGCAGTTAGAAATTCATGGCTGCCCCATTTCATCAATAAATGATTAGTTTGCCACGCTCCCCAGTGATTGATAGGTTGTGCACGGGATGTATTGGAACCAGATGAATTCAATACAGTAGGAGTCACGGGGGACCTACAAAGCATATCAGCTCATGAAAAATTGAGGTCAATGGAAAATGTAAAAAAGCGTTGAGAAGAAAGGATAAAACAAGTTTTGCCCCGATGTATTTTGTCTTTTTTTCTTCTTCCTCTTTACAAAACAACAGCAAAAGTCGATGATGAATCGCAGAGAAATCTGAGGAAATACGCCTTAATCTGTGCCCCTGTTCTCTTCTCTCTTTTGTCTCGTCGTGTAGTTTGCTCACACAGGCTTTAGAGAGGACCTTGAGCACACAGCCAGGGGCCAGATGAAGAAACAAGCCAAACCGGAGAGAACCAAACAACAGAGGCAGGTGTCCAGAAACCCAGTTCTCTCCTCCACAGGGGGTAAGCAGAGCAATTCTATAGAAAAAATATTCTCTCTTCAGCTCCGGGTCCTTCCAATGGTTTTTCCCCTCCAATAGCTACTTTACAGCTAAGGGCATATGAATCAAATCAAATCAAGTTTTATTTATACCGCACATTTTTAAAACGATTTTTGGTCGAGCCAAAATGCTGTACAATAATTACCTTACAGTAAGGACACTATACAGCAAATACAACTGCACAGTTTGTGCAGAATATCAATATGAGAAAACGACACCCTCTGACATTAGACCCTATGAAGAATACTGTTGGTATTTTGAAGAGAAATGTAGATGCATGTGTTTGGGTACAGTGTGTGTTCATGTCTAGAGGCACACATGTAGGCATTTGCTTCGTTATACAAGTTGTGAGTTTAAGGTTTTTTGGAAACATATAAAATATATATATTTGGCAGGTGAAACAGATTATTTTAGATTCTCTGCCTGTTCTTTTAAGTCCAATAGAACCCAGCTCCCCGCTCTTTGAAGGAAACAAAAGTCCTTTCTGTGAATATTAAACAGAACAAGACTTCAAACCTCATCTAAAAGGCTTAAATCATAGATGAATTCAATCAGGCCATTTTGTTGAATATGCATCCAGAAAGCCTTGTTAACTATGTGGGCGAAAACAAAATGCTCTAATTTTCTCGAGATTAAAATGCTAATAAGTTATTAATCACAAAGAGCGCTGATGAAAGACTGTTAAAGTGACAAAACACTGCTTTGTATTAATGGTTTGAACTTTTAAGCATTGGGCGCTGTTTAAAATGGATATTGTGTTTAGTATTTATACACAGTTATATTGTGTGCTTGTGATCCACATTATTCAGTTGTTGTTTTCATGGGTGTTTTGTCACAATAATACAATGTCTCAACTTCAAGAGACTCATCTGCACTGTACCACATCTAACACGAAGATACAGTATATAGTAGCATAGGTGGGCTAGTGCTCACAATTTCCCATTATTAAATAGAAGTTCGTATTTATTTGTATTTATTTATAGAAGGACCATGCGTACAAAAACATTAATCTCAGCAGAGAGAAGAGATGCAATATGACAGATTATAGCTAATAGCTCATTTCCATCTGTGGTCCTCAGACAGGTTGATAACAATCAATAAACAAATAATAACATTGCATGATCTATATCAGTCAAACAATTTTAAAACCTGATTTAAGTACAGCTCAAGTAAGTCACTATTGGATTGCAGTTCTCCGGCGACATTCAGGCCCTTTTTTCATGCCTATAGGAACCGTTTTTTCCCACAAAACACACAATTGAAAGAGTTATAAGATAGAATCCGCAAGTCATCTTTAAATAATCTCTTATGACCCTTAAACAGTAAATAGCGCAGAGTTTGAAATCAGCATCTGGTACAGTGTCTGAGCTTTTGGCACCAGATTTCTTCCATTCTTTTAAAACATTTTCTTTGAGTGACTTCAAAAAGAGATCAAAGCGTTTCCTCTCCTACTTCCACCTGATTGAAAAACATAATGAAGCCTGCATATTTTGTGTCTGTATAATTGCTTCTTTGAGCTATTAACCACACACATTTTTCTATACATTGTTCCTTTCACTAATTAATCTACCGTGCTTTGTTATTTATTATTTAAATGAAATGACTTAAGACTAATGAAGTAGATTCTAGCTCAATAGCGTGTTTAATTATTCACATTCCGCCCCGTCCAGCAGCCGCAGACAAAAAAAGGAGTTTGTTTACAAGGGAAAAACAATGTGACATTGCCGTATGAGCTATTCTCCACATGCATCAACCTGAGCGACCTGTCACTGTCAGGAACTAACCCTGGTCTGAGAGTTCACGCTGGCTGGCCATATTTGTGGCAGGGCAGCTGTAGCCCTTTTGGTCTGTGGGACCACTCTAAATAAATAAATGGCTTGACAGCAGCATTGATCTCTGGTGAAGTTGAGCAGGAGAGGCAAAGGGAGAGGGCAGTGAGGGATGGAGGGGTATAGAGAGGGAGAGAATGAGTGTGCAGAAGAATGAGCCGGTGACGGCCAGCGGATGAGGTAATTGTGATTAATCCCTTTTTCTCAGAGGGCAGTGTGTTCAATGCACAAAACAAAAGAAGGGAGATGGCAGGAGCAGCCGAGGTGCAGGAAGACGACCAGTTAAAGGTGGACCTGCCTATTGATCAGGTAAAGCACAACCCCATACTGAACTGCCACCTCATCAGGTCTTTAGCATACACTCTTTCCACAGCTTGCTCCTATTTATCTGACAGGAAATGACAGGAACATAATTGATTCCAGTCTAAAAACAATATCATCAACATCACCATGAGCCACCTGGTCCTCTGCCGAATGCAAAATATATCCAACTAATTATATTATTATAAATATACAGATGTAGAAGAAGTACTCAGATATTGTACTTGTAGCAGAGTGAAGGAATACTCTGTTACAAGTAAAAGTCCTGTATTCAATAGGTTGAAAAGGACAGAAGTATCAGCATCAAAATATACTTAAAGTACCAAAAGTAAAAGTACTAATTATGCAGATTGGTCCATTTCAGAATAATATATATTATATGTTTGATTATAATTATTGATGCATTAAAGTATTTTTACATCTGGTAAAGGTGCAGCTAGTTTGAATTACTTTGTATACTGCAGGGGTAGCTTGAGAATTTTTTGGACTCCAGGTGGGAACTGAAGTCTTATTTGAATATTTGATTATATTTCACATCATTTTAATCCAAACCTTGCAAAGCTTACTAAAAGTATTATAAATAAATGTTTAATGGATTTGAAGTAGCATAACATGGAAATACTCAAATAAAGTACAAGTATCTCAACATTGTACTTAAGTACAGTACTTGAGTAAATGTACTTAGTTACTTTACACCACTGTAAATATATATTATAGCTTACTGTATATTGGTCATACATCTAGAGATTGTTGTAATTGAAGACAAATAAAAGTGGATCCTCCCAGCAAGCTTAGTTGTGTTTGATGGACCAGTGTTTGCTGCTATAGCATCTCTCCCCATCTTCCTCCAATAAACCTTTCTGTGTGCTGAGAAAACAGTTCTAGGGCAGCATAACATAATGTTCTGCTCAGAATAAGACCCAGACACAAATGCTCAGTAGAACAAATATATAAATATTTCGCAGAATCAATACAGCAGTAGAGTACAGTGTAAGCCAAGGGGGATCTTGTTTTCTCCCGCCCCGCAGGTTGAGGCCAAGATAGTTGACGAGGAGTACGAAGATGGAAGTTTTTCTGTCTCCCTCCATGATTCAGACAGCTTCTGTCTGCAGAGTTCTTTGTCTGCAGCTTCCAGTAAGGATGTAAGCACCCTATGTATGAGTTTCACGTAGTTACTATTTCACATACAGTATACAGTAGTTCACTTTATTATTATGTCTAGTTTTTTCAGGTCACATCAAATGGTCTAACCAGCAATTATAGTGATCACCATTTCTATAATTGCACGAGCAAAAGACCTGTTTCCAGCAGCTATACTGTTTTTCTGTCTCCATGGTTCCCTCTGTGAATCGTGTGTTGTGTGTTTTTATCAGAGCAGAGTTTATTCGAGGCGAGGAGGCACAGGGCGCACTACTGAAGACACAGGATCAGAGACACCTGAGGTACTGTACAACTTGATGTATCATTATAGAGTTCATAAGGCTTAGCTGTAGCCACAAACACTCAATGTATAACAGCTTCGAGCTTATAAAATGCATTCATGTGTGGATTTGTGATTAGAGTAGAGCCCCATAACAGTATGTGGTTGTATTTGATATCTGCCCTCCACTCTGGTGATTGTGTGTGCGCACCGTGATGAAGTAGGGCTGCGTCGTGTATACAGATGTTTTTGCATGGATCTGTGGTTCCTAGAAATTACACTCATTTAAATACACTTATTTTGCTCTAATAATCCTCCAAGGACAGCGATATGAGGCAGTGTAACTGTGATGAATGCCCACAATAGTTGGGTGATATTACTTTTCCAAGCAATTTCATTTGGCTTTGAAATGAGAAGATATTGAGTCTTATTTAAGCAATCAATAACCTTGAACATTTTGTTTTAATGAAAACTATAATTCCAAGCAGTGGCAATTACACCATAGAGGAATGTTTTGGTGTGGTGATGGTTTTTTGCTGCTGTATGCACTTTTGCAATAAAGATATTCGTATCTGGATAATTATTGACTTCTTGGAGCCAGTTATGACCCTGGCTAAAGACCTCATCAATATCTTAATTCATTACTTATCACTTATACCCATACAGGAATGTTGCTGATTCAGATTGGTTATGGATTGTAAGGGAAGACTATTAGATAATGGAAAATAATAATAATTGTTATTGGTATGGACTTATTTTTTCCAATAACTATCTCACCATGCACTTTTTTTGATTTGTCAGCTAATGAAGACTGGCAGAAGGAGAACGTAGGATTTTTGATACTAGCTCTGAAGTTGAAAACCTCCTGCAGGAACACATCTTAAGCAACATATTTCTTGTATTTCAACACTAGAATTGTCCATGTTCTATCAGTGCTGTATTTAAAGGTCCCCTATTGTACTGTTTTTCATCAACATATTATAGGTCTCAGATATATACAAAACATGTCTCTGAAGTGTTTGGCTCGAAATACCAAACAGATCATGCACAATGGTGCTCTAGGAGGAGATTCAGGTGATAAGGTGGGGGTGTTACGTTGGTTGGTGATTGGCTAATGGTTACACAAGCCAAAAAATCGTAATGACATCATAAAGTGGCCAAAATCTGATCAGCTCATTTTCAGACAGGTTTTTATAGAAATGGATCAGGACAAAAAGTGAGCGAATATTTTTTCATGAAACTTTCCGAATCTCTTTACACAGAGGGGACACATGTTTATGTATCAGGGTGTCCGCAGGGTCTTAAAAAGTATTAAAAGTTGATAAATCAATTTAGCGAAAATGAAGGCTATTCAAAAGTATTAAACTGCATTTTCCACCGTATTAGATTTTTGGTAGAA